>NW_023994240.1:5000-275000 GCF_015586225.1 Lucilia sericata
GTCATATTAGTCAAGTATAACAGAAATAACAGTTAACACTAAAGTGTCGCAAGTCTCTAACTCATATAAAAAAATAAAACTTTTGAAAGGGTGCTCAGTTCCCTATCCCAAAGGACGAACAATTTGAAACCTATTTTGAAAAAAAAGATCAAATCGAGTCCAGTAATCAAGTACATCATAATAAGCTAAAAGTCTTTTTGTGGACCAAGGATACAACAATTACAATTATCTATCCCGTAGTAAGCTCATAATTAGGGAATTTTTGAGAACCATTTCGATTGAATAGAAGAAACCTTTTTTTGGCTAAATTGTACTGAGATCGGGATCTTCAATAACTTTAATTTTTTTTATTTTTCCTGTATTCAGTACAGTAATACATATCGTAAGAGGGGGACACTCTTAAGATGTACACCAATATGTTCTCAGCACCCATCTCAGTTGAAAACAGATATAGTTTAAAGGTAATTCAAAATTCGATTTTTATGGTCGCAAAATTTCATTAAAACTTTATAATGAAGAAGGACTTTGTCATTTCGTGATCACCCATACATATAATACTTTCGTTTCTCAAATTTTCTTTAAAAAATCGGTGTTTTGTTTAGTCTATATATTCTAGAAGTTCTAGTCTAAAACAATCAAAGTATATATTTAAAAACAGTATCTTCTGAAGATATATGATCTGATTTGTTTTATATAGTTTCTTATATTGTTTATATCAGCATTTAGGCAAATATTTGTCTAATATGACCTATGCCTTACAAATATTTAAAGACTGTTCAAGAAAGAGTCGTATACCAAGATATCTTGATCTGTCATTTTAATAATTTTGACGGGACATCCTCTAAGACATGTCCAATGCATTTTATGTATTCTTCTATCATTCATTATTTTCAAAAAGAGGTCCTCAGAAATATGTAGAACAGAAAGTTAATGCAATTATGAACACTTTTCATCTTTTTCATAAATAGTCGATGTCTGAAGACTTAATATTCTTCAGCGGAATCGATAAATTTCATCTGGATAAACTTTGTAAATGTTGGAGAAACTGAATAAAATCTCAAAGTGGTGCCCAAAAAGGAAGATATCTTCTGGGAATTCTCGAATGTTATAAAGAACATTATTAATTACCACATAATAATCTCTCTACAGTCCAACAAGTCCTAAATAGTTTTCTATCATTATCATTTGTTCCACAAATCGTTCTTTGATCGACCCAAGTACATTTCTCTTGGCTGAGGCTCCTCCATTCCTTGGAATAGAGGTCTTCTCACACATTCTTTAATATTTAGTTTAGATTAATCGGAGAACAGAAAATTTCACCATTGGGTCAATATTGCGATGAATCTGAACACAATATTAAAGAGCCAGATATAAAATACTTTAACATAAGAAGGCCAACGATCACACACCAGTCTATTTCCTTAGTTAACTATAGATTTTTCTACTCTGGTATTGGACCTATTTGACAAATAGCTACATATTAAGTTGGACCTTCTCACAGTAAAGCTTTTAATGTCAGATTCTTTGATAAAACGCTCAGACTCTCCCAATTCCGATAAATCTGAAAAAAATACTAAAGAATCAGACATGAAAAACTTTACCGTGAGACGAACCCGTCCTCAGTAAGTGACAGATTTTTTTGGTATTGAACCTATTTGTCAAATAACATAATAAATGGACAGATTTTTATAAAAGTATGATAGAAAACCTAATTTCTTCGGAAGATGACGAGATTCCGTTTATTTTGGTATTCTAAAACGAAAATGTAGCCAGGTGATTGTTTGGAAGCATCAAATGTTCACTTTCTTCAGTGAGTAACACAATATTCTGACTTAAACTTTATTTAAAACCATTGGATCATTATAGATCGGTTCGTCTAAAGAGACAATGAACTTATTAGGCACAATATCTTTGATTATATAAATTGTACATGGAACAACAATGGAAAAGAATGGAATTTTGTCACTGAAAACAGTGTTTTCAAACTATAGTCCCGCGATAGATTTCTTAAGAAAAAGAACGGGAGAAAACTAGAGAGAAAAGTAATAAACTTTTGAAAACTATTTACCAAAGTGAACTAAAATAAAGAAGGTTTCATAACGAACGACAGTTTTTTTTAATTTGAAATCATTCCTAATGAAACCCCCTTTAATATGGGCCATTCACAGGGTGTAAGAGACATTTATAAAATGGTTTCAAATTGTAAGCAAATGTTCACTTGTTAAGTAATACACCCCTTTAAAACTAGTCACGGTATCACTATTTTTTGTACAATTGTCCAAAGTAAGAACTACAGTTGTCTACAGTACACAAATTCCAATGCTGATACGCACAATACAATAAAAAATCCTTAAAAGGCAATGACGACTTGTCTGTATTATTCGCACTTGTCGTTTGTTGTATCATAGACAATATTGGTTAATGACTTAATAACGTTTTAGTATGTTCGGGCTATGAATACACATACTAATTAGATTAAATATGTATGTATTTTGAAAACAAGTGACTTGGATCATAAATTTTTATTCATTTCAAGTCGATATTTATTTGGTGGAATTCACGCAAGTTTTCAATCAATGGCTCTAAGTGGAAAGTAATAAGAAATATTTTTTTGTTAATTAGTTTAAGTACCTAATAATATTTAGTTTAAATTGTCCTGCTTAATAGATAAGAAGTTTTTGGAGATTTTGTATTTTATTCAACATTATTAAAACAAGCTATTTTACAAAAAAAACTGGTGTATGTATTTTGAAATCTAATTTTCTTTCGCTAAGTGGTGAAATTGTCGCGTTTTGTTAACTCATATCAAACGGTCTTTCTTAATTTCAATATCAATTATGAAATTAATAAAAGAACGGGAATGTAGGTGGACATGTGTTGTCTTGTATTGTGTGATAAAATTGAAAATTGCGTGCAATTTGAAAAGAAGAATTTGTTTTGCAATTGAGTTTTTTCCCTGCTCCTTTTTATTCTTCGTTATCATTTGAATTTGAAGGTCAATTAATATAATAATGAAATACATAAATGTAGATTTCATATTGTTGATGTTTCTGTGGTGTTGTTATTCGCAATTAAATACTCACCTGAGTTTTACACGATATCGGGTATAAATTAAATAACGTTTTGTTGAAAAGTGACAGTTAATAAATTTTAACTTTCGATTTGAAATTGCTTTGTGTTACACACTCGCATTTAAAAGTGAAAACGTCGAAAAGGTGGAAAAGAAATGTCATTCGCAAATGATTTGTATCATTTTTTTAAGAGTAATGATACAATGGTTACAAGGTAAGAGAAGGTAAAGTGTGTGATTTTTGTTAAAAAAAGTTTTAAAAGGGTGATTTTCATACAAGACAAAAGATTAGACTACAGACTAGACAATAGACTAGACTATAGAATAAACTATAGACTAAACTAGACTAGACTATAGACTAGACTATAGACTAGACTATAGACTAGACTATAGACTAGACTATAGACTAGACTAGACTAGACTAGACTAGACTATAGACTAGACTATAGACTAGACTATAGACTAGACTATAGACTAGACTATAGACTAGACTATAGACTAGACTATAGACTAGACTATAGACTATACTACTAGACTATAGACTAGACTATAGACTAGACTAGACTATAGACTAGACTATAGACTAGACTATAGACTAGACTATAGACTAGACTATAGACTAGACTAGACTATAGACTAGACTAGACTATAGACTAGACTATAGACTAGACTATAGACTAGACTATAGACTAGACTATAGACTAGACTATAGACTAGACTATAGACTAGACTATAGACTAGACTATAGACTAGACTATAGACTAGACTATACTAGACTATAGACTAGACTATAGACTAGACTATAGACTAGACTATAGACTAGACTATAGACTAGACTATAGACTAGACTATAGACTAGACTATAGACTAGACTATAGACTAGACTATAGACTAGACTATAGACTAGACTATAGACTAGACTATAGACTAGACTATAGACTAGACTATAGACTAGACTATAGACTAGACTATAGACTAGACTATAGACTAGACTATAGACTGGACTATAGACTAGACTATAGACTAGACTATAGACTAGACTATAGACTAGACTATAGACTGGACTATAGACTAGACTATAGACTAGACTATAGACTAGACTATAGACTAGACTATAGACTAGACTATAGACTAGACTATAGACTAGACTATAGACTAGACTATAGACTAGACTATAGACTAGACTATAGACTAGACTATAGACTAGACTATAGACTAGACTATAGACTAGACTATAGACTAGACTATAGACTAGACTATAGACTAGACTATAGACTAGACTATAGACTAGACTATAGACTAGACTATAGACTAGACTATAGACTAGACTATAGACTAGACTATAGACTAGACTATAGACTAGACTATAGACTAGACTATAGACTAGACTATAGACTAGACTATAGACTAGACTATAGACTAGACTATAGACTAGACTATAGACTAGACTATAGACTAGACTATAGATAGACTATAGACTAGACTATAGACTAGACTATAGACTAGACTATAGACTAGACTATAGACTAGACTATAGACTAGACTATAGACTAGACTATAGACCTAAGACTATAGACTAGACTATAGACTATAATATAGACGAGACTATAGACATAGACTATACGACTAGACTATAGACTAGACTATAGACAGACTATAGACTAGACTATAGACTAGGACTATAGACTAGACTATAGACTAGACTATAGACTAGACTATAGACTAGACTATAGACTAGACTATAGACTAGACAGTAGACTAGACTATAGACTATACTATAGACTAGACTATAGACCTAGCTATGACTAGACTATAGACTAGACTATAGACTAGACTATAGACTAGACTATAGGACTAGACTATAGACTAGACTATAGACTAGACTATAGACTAGACTATAGACTAGACTATAGACTATGACTAGACTAGACTACTAGACTAGACTATAGACTAGACTATAGACTAGACTATAGACTAGACTATAGACTAGACTATAGACTAGACTATAGACTAGACTATAGACTAGACTATAGACTAGACTATAACTATAACTATAGAATAGGACTAGAGACTAGACTATAGACTAGACCTATAGACTAGACTATAGACTAGACTATAGACTAGACTATAGACTAGACGATAGACGAGACTATAGACTAGACTATAGACTAGACTATAGACTAGACCTATAGACTAGACTATAGACTAGAACTATAGACCTAGACTATAGACTAGACTATAGAACTAGACTATAGACTAGACTATAGACTAGACTATACAGACTATAGACTAACTATAGACTAGACGGATCGTCGGTTTTTATTTTATTTAATTTTTTAAAAAATAATATTAAAGGGTAAACATTAGTTTATATTGCTAATTTTTTAATCTAGACTAGACTATAGACTAGACCTATAGACTAGACCTATAGACTAGACCATAAATTAGACTATAAACTAGACTACAGACTACTAGATAGAGGAGTAAATGGAAATAAAATTTTCGAAATGAAAAAAATGCTGAGTTTAAACTGAAAGTTTAAAGGAGATATTCTTGCTTTTAAACTTCTTTTAAATTCGAAGTTTAAACTGAAGTTTAAAGGAGATATTCTTGCTCTTAAACTTCTTTTAAATTCGAAGTATTATTTTAAACTACAATTTTATTAACATAAAATTCTTTTAATTTCCCTCCATTTACAGTGCCATGACCGATAAACACTCCGTACAGGGCGATGTTACCGACGATCCGGCAATAAACTTTGTTGAGCATGAGTTAATACCAAATTTTCAACGTGTCTCCATCTCGGGAGAAGATACCAGTGGTGTGCCATTGGAGGATTTAGAACGAGCTTCCACTTTAATTATACAGGCTCTAGAAATGCGTTCACGTTACATGTCCATTTCGGAACAATCATTTCCCACAACAACGTTGCGTTTTTTGAAAACCGTACATGAAAGTGATCGTTTTAATAAGATCCAATATGAAGATCGTAAATCTATAGCGGGTAAGTTTTGTTATTTAAATTCGTTTAATGTTTAGTTTACTATAAAAAGCCTTGCCTTTTTTTCCATTACTCTTATTTATTTTAACTTTTATTATTCAATATTTAATTTTGAATATTTCTTTATACACTTAAAAAAATCTTAAATGGTTTATTTTGTACAGCAAATTAAATGTTGTGAAAATATGTATAAATATTAAGATTAGTTTTTTTTTTCTATTTATTTTATTTAATTTTTTTAAAGAATAATATTAAAGTGTAAACAATTAGTTTATATTGCTAATTTTTTAATAAGTCTAGTTTATTTATTTTTATTATTATTAAGTTTTATTGAATTTTCTTTTATTTTTTTTCTTTAAATCTTCTTTTTTACTTGTAAAAAAATATCTTGTTTTCATTCATTATTCTTTTATAGAATTAATCCGCAAGATCAGTCTACCAATGATCCATTTACCACCCAGAGGTATTAAATGATCTCTCTCTTTCTCTTTCTATCTCTCGTTTGAAATTTATTAAGTTCTTATCAATTATTTTTTTCTGTTTTGTTTGTTTATGTTTTATTTTGTGAGTTATTTTTTTCCAACTTTTAACTTTGTTTTTAAGCTGTTTTTTTATTATTTAGGATTTATTTTAATTTATTTTGATTAAATTTTAATAATAGTGTGTTCACATTGCAGTAAAATTATTTAAAAGAATTTTTTTTTTTTTTTGTGTGAGCTTTTCAGAATATCGAGAAAAGTAATGGTTCAGATTTGTTAAGTTCCAAATTAAACATTTGAATTTTCGAATTAAGATCGAATTTCTAAAATTTTATTACAATTTGGGCGCATTTTTGGTTTTTCAAAATTTAATTCGAATTTTTAGACAAAAATTAATTATAATATAGTAATTCATTAAAAAAATGTGTTTTTCTGGATAATTTTCATGTTCGAATAACGACAAATGTATGAAATGGTTGTAACATATTAAAAATTTTGTAATATTTGTGTTATATAACCTTAAAGCTATGTTTTGAGCCAAACTTTAGATTTTCGAAATTAAGTTCGAATTTTCGAATAATGTTAAAACTCACAAATTTCACTTGTATCTATAAAATTTTTTTTTTGGTAGAACTATTAACATTTTATTAAAAAAAAAGGATTTTTTTATGAAAATATCAAAAATTTTATATTCGAAAAACGAAAAACTTGCTTTGAATAAAATTCTATGTTCGAATATCCAAAAACTTAAGAATATTTTGCATTTCAAAACAAGTTTAAATCTAATTGTATTATTGAGACTTTTAAGAACATTTTAGGCTAATTTTTGGATTTTCGAAATTAAGTTCGAATTTTCGAACATTGTGAAAACTGGCGAATTTTACTTTTTTCATAATAAATATTTTCTCCTAATTAAATTTTATTTAAAAATTGAGATTTTTTCTTAGAAATTTTATAATTTTTATGTTCGAAAAGAAAAAAAAATTTGCAAAATCTATTAAAATAATTTAATGTAACTTTTCTGAATGAAAGATACTTAAGGCTTAAATTAACCCAAAATTGTCAACTATTTATTAAAAAAATCCGCTCAATTGTTTCTTTATAGTCCAGTCTAGCTATTGTTTGGATATTACTGCCTTATAAAACTTTTTCGTTGGCAATGTGAACGCTCTATTATTATAATTTTCTTTTAAATTGTTTTTTTTTTAATTTTTTGTTTATTTCAACTTAATCTCTTTAGATTACAATTGCTTAAGTTTGAATTTATTTTTCTTTCGTTTATTTTTTATGTTGTTCTTTTTTTACTTTGCTTGCTTTCGTTTATTGATTGCTTTTTGTTAATTATTTTCTTTTTTTTCTTGTGATTTTGAAAACAAACAAAAAAAAACATTAAACTTAAAAAGACAACATCCATTTATTGCTGAAATTTGTTTCTTAGTTTTGAAAATGAGTCTATTATTAGTAACTTATAATGCTTATTTATTGTGATTTTATTTTAATATGTTATGAACACGCCTTATAATTGTAATGTTCTGTATTTTAAATAATTAGATTAACAGCAATAGGAAATTATTTAAGCATACAATTAATGTCATTTAAAATGTTATAAAAATAAAATGCGTTTTTTTAGAATTTTGAAAACATATACAGAAATTTTCTTAATTTACTTCAAATATTTTATTAATCTGAACATCTCTTTAGTAGTTCGTTTCGTTATCATGCTAGTTTAATAGTTGAGATCAATCAGATATCAGCAGAGAGTAGCTTACGACCTCTTTGACTGCTTTCGTTTGTTTTTTATACATGTGTAAAATCAAAAGAGCATAACAGCACATGAGAAAGCCTTTTCCTAAATAGTCAAAATAATTGCAGAGCCATCTCAGTTTAGTTTCGAAAAAAGAAAAACCTTTATAATTTCTTAATAGTTTCGTTGTTAGTGTGAACACTAGATTTAAAATACAGAACATTTAGGAAATTTTTTTTGCAATTATTTTTATTTTTTTTTTATTGTTGATATGTTTTTTTAGGCAATTGTTATTATTAGTCTAAATAATGTTTATTGTATTTATATAAAAAACAACAACACCTTACACAAAAGGTTAAATCACGCATACAATTAATGTACAGTTGAGTGCATTAATTTAGCAGTATTAATTTTTATAAACTAATAAAAATAAAACATTTTTATTAATAAAGTTAATAGCTACTGTTTAAGCATTCAACTGTATATTTTCACTAAAATAACAGATGTGAATATTAGGTTGGCCCCGAAAATAGTTGCCGATAATTCCAATTACGAATGGAAATGTTTAGTTTAAAAAGGAAAACTTTAGTTAATGTTTTTAAATTTTGTATTCCAGTTAAGTTTGGAAGTTTCATAATAGCTGCTATATTCCAGTATATATTCTTTTCTATAGTCTATTCTATAGTCCATTCTATAATCTAGTCTATAGTACAGTCTATGGTCTAGTCTATGGTCTAGTCTATGGTCTAGTCTATAGTCTAGTCTATAGTTTAGTCTATAGTCTAGTCTATATAGTAGTCTAGTCTATAGTCTAGTCTATAGTCTAGTCTATAGTCTAGTCTATAGTCTAGTCTATGGTCTAGTCTGTAGTCTAGTCTATAGTCTAGTCTATAATCTAGTCTATAGTATAGTCTATAGTCTAGTCTAGTCTAGTCTATGGTCTAGGCTATAGTCTAGTCTATCGTCTTGTCTATAATCTAGTCTATAGTATAGTCTATAGTCTAGTCTATAGTATAGTCTATGGTCTAGTCTATAGTGTAGTCTATAGTCTAGTCTATAATCTAGTCTATAGTATAGTCTATAGTCCAGTCTATAGTCTAGTCTATAGTCCAGTCTATAGTCTAGTCTATAGTCCAGTCTATAGTCTAGTCTATAGTCTAGTCTATAGTCTAGTCTATAGTCTAGTCTATAGTCTAGTCTATAGTCTAGTCTATAGTCTAGTCTATAGTCTAGTCTATAGTCTAGTCTATAGTCTAGTCTATAGTCTAGTCTATAGTCTAGTCTATAGTCTAGTCTATAGTCTAGTCTATAGTCTAGTCTATAGTCTAGTCTATAGTCTAGTCTATAGTCTAGTCTATAGTCTAGTCTATAGTCTAGTCTATAGTCTAGTCTATAGTCTATCTATAGTCTAGTCTATAGTCTAGTCTATAGTCTAGTCTATAGTCTAGTCTATAGTCTAGTCTATAGTCTAGTCTATAGTCTAGTCTATAGTCTAGTCTATAGTCTAGTCTATAGTCTAGTCTATAGTCTAGTCTATAGTCTAGTCTATAGTCTAGTCTATAGTCTAGTCTATAGCTAGTCTATAGTCTAGTCTATAGTCTAGTCTATAGTCTAGTCTATAGTCAGTCTATAGTCTAGTCTATAGTCTAGTCTATAGTCTAGTCTATAGTCTAGTCTATAGTCTAGTCATATAGTCTAGTCTATAGTCTAGTCTATAGTCTAGTCTATATCTAGTCTATTCTAGTCTAGTCTAGTCTATAGTCTAGCCTACAGTCTAGTTTAGGTCTAGGCTATAGTCTAGTCTATAGTCTAGTCTATAGTCTAGTATATAGTCTAGGCTATAGTCTAGTCTATAGTTTAGTGTATGGTCTAGTTTATAGTCTAGTTTATAGTCTAGTTTATAGACTAGTATATAGTCTAGTCTAGTCTATAGTCTAGTCTACAGTCTAGTCTGGTCTACAGTCTAGTATACTAATTTCATGAACTATTTGCAATGTTATTAAGCCTTACAACAACGATTAAAGTTAGCACATTGCAGTTTTCTATAATTTGTTGTTGTAATCTTCAAAACTAAAGAATTGCTTATAGATTTATTAGAATAGAAAGGTTTGCAGCAGTAGTTTATTATGAAGATTTAATTCTGCTAATATGAATGAATGAAAATTTTTTTCGGGGTCACTCCTAATGCACAAGATCTAATAAATAACAACTAGTAGAATGCAAATCATTTTTAAGATTTTGTTTACTCACAAAAAAAAAAAAACATAATAATGTTTTTAGTGCCAACAACTTAGTAACAGTTTTAAAAATAAAGATTTTACTTTAGTTTTATGTTAATTTGTTCATATCACTTTAAAAAATTTTGCATAATTTTTTCAAATTTTAAAAATTTTGTTATGGAAAATTTTCTTAAGTGATATGAAGAGTTTTATTCACATATTAATATTATGCTCGACCCAAAATATGGTTGATATCGATGTCTTTCAATATTTACTATTGTGATATTTTAATTATTCCAAAGTGATCTTGGTCCTTATGTAAAATTATTAAAAGCTTAAACTGAGATCAAATTAAGGCATTTTATATTGACCAGGATTTTGATGGTATTTAAATTGAATTTTTAGTTCGTCTTCGAGTGCTGTAATTGACCTCTTTATAACGAATTTTCGCAATTTTCCATATTGAGTTTTCGACATTCGATTTCGAAAGAGAAGAAAATTACTTAAATTTTTTTTTAATTTATTTACCATTTCAAATATAGATCAGTTTACGAACATGTTTTAAACGACATCTTACAAAGGTCAAGGGCTCATTACTAAAATTTCGCTAATTAAATGATGACGCATTCAAATTTCGAAAAATTTCAAACAATGATCGTGTAGATCATGAATGAGTTAGTTCGGTGTCTAATAGGTAACAGAATAACATTCTAAGTTCTTGGCACTAGTATTTACTACTAAATGTAAATAACTTTCTTCACATCTGTAACATTTTTTTCACTTATTTCACTGATTGTAAAAATTTCATACAACTGCTACTATACAGACCGAAAAAACACGATACTTGGATACGAAATAATGGTTTGTTATGAAAATGAAAATGTTTCTTTTGAAATTTATTTTATTTATTTTTTATTTATTACTAAAACTATTGTATTGTTAAAATATTATGATTATGTTTAGTAAATTTTCTATTTTTAACTCAAATTATAAATTATTTTTTTTCTGTTTTTCACATGCGACGATGAAAATCTGACAAAACTACAAAAAAAAACAAATAAAAACAACAACAATTAAATAAATGTTTTAATTTTAAACGAAAAATTGCAATTTGGTTGCACTTTATTTTGCACCATTTAAAACACATTGCAATTAATCTTTTTTTCTTAACACTTAACTAAACACAACAACAACAACAACAATGCTCGTCATGCTGTCATCTTTTTTTTCGGTAAAACACATTTGAATTATTCACCTAAACACCGTAATGTTGTTTTGAAACGAACACTTTTGTATATGGTCGATCGTACTTAGATCATCCTATTCATCCACCAACGGAAACAAGTGATCCCTGGGATATTGAAATGCCTGCCGATAAATCATATTGCATTAGGGCTGTTGATGGTGTTTTTAATGTGTTTCAAAATGAGGTAAGTTTGTAGAATTAGAAGATTATTTTTAGTTAACTTAGCAAATGGTGAAAAAAAAACTTTGAAAACATCTTTTAAATGATCCTACTATAGTTATTATAAGAGTTTGGCCTTTCCTTAGGAAAAAAAGGGATGCTTGGTACAGCTATCGCTGAGTTGACAATCTTTGAACGACTATGACATGGATCATTTCGAAGCAATTGTCGTGCGAATGATCCTTACTTTTAATCTTATCTTATTAACAGATCTTTACTTCAGTCAATGCCTCGATCAAAGAATTTTATTGATATATAGTTTTATATGTAATTTTCGATTCTTACTGTTTTTTTTATTGTATTGTTTCTTTTTTATCTTCTAAATTTAGCAATCCGAAGAGCCCATGATACAAAATTATCCTAAACTCAAAGATTTTTGTAATGACATGCAAATCATGTGCAACATGATAGCAGATGGACCATTGTAAGTACATAGATCAGAACTATAAATAAATTTCCAAAATCTAATATAATTTTTCTCTCTCTCTCTCTTTTTTCCAAAGAAAATCATTTTGTTATCGACGTTTATGTTATTTGTCATCGAAATTCCAATTGCATGTTCTACTCAACGAACTAAGAGAATTGGCTTCGCAAAAGGCTGTGCCTCATCGAGATTTCTATAACATAAGGTAAATAAATACTTTTCTATATAAAACAAAATCATTTAAAATTTCATTATTAATTCTTTTACAGAAAAGTCGATACTCACATACACGCCGCCTCGTGCATGAATCAAAAACATTTATTACGTTTCATTAAGAAAACTCTCAAAAATAGCGCCAACGAAGTGGTCACCGTTACCAAGGGTCAAGAGATGACTTTGTCTCAGGTATTTCAATCGATGAATTTAACTACTTATGATCTGACAGTAGATATGCTGGATGTACATGCCGATCGTAATACGTTCCATCGTTTTGATAAATTCAATGCCAAATATAATCCTATTGGTGAGTCGCGTCTAAGAGAAGTCTTCCTGAAAACGGATAATTTTTTGAATGGAAAATATTTTGCACAAATTATAAAGGTATGTGGAGAGTAAATGGAAAAACAAATATATTCTAAACTTTTGTTTTTCTTATTAAAGGAAGTGGCCTTTGATTTGGAAGAATCTAAATATCAAAATGCCGAACTACGTTTGTCTATTTATGGCAAATCCCGAGATGAATGGAAGAAATTAGCCAAATGGGCCATTGATTATAATGTTTATTCAACAAATATACGCTGGCTTATACAAATACCCAGACTTTAGTAAGTTTGTGTTAAAGTATTACTTGTATAAACAAAAAATGTTATTAAATTTTCTTAATTGAACTTTTCAGTGATATTTTTAAATCAAACAAACTAATGACCTCATTCCAAGACATATTGGACAATATATTTTTGCCTTTATTCGAGGCTACCAAAGAGCCTAGTAAACATCCTGAACTACATCGTTTCTTACACTATGTTATTGGTTTCGATTCGGTAGATGATGAATCGAAACCGGAGAATCCTTTGTTTGATGGTGATATTACTACGCCACCCAAATGGACTGATGACGAGAATCCACCATATGCTTACTATATCTATTATATGTATGCAAATATGACAGTGTTGAATCAGTTTAGAAAGTGTGTAAACTTTTGTGTTGAAAAATAGACCTCAAACCCAAATTGTACTATTTGTTTAACTTTACAGGGAACGCGGCCTAAATACTTTTGTTTTACGTCCCCATTGTGGTGAGGCAGGACCTGTGCAACATTTAGTGTGTGGTTACTTAATGGCTGAGAATATCTCTCATGGTTTACTGTTGCGTAAAGTACCCGTTTTGCAGTATTTATATTATCTAACACAAATCGGCATAGCCATGTCACCACTCTCCAATAACTCGCTATTTCTTAACTATCATCGTAATCCATTACCAGAATATTTGGCACGTGGTCTTATAGTCTCGCTCTCCACAGATGATCCCTTACAATTTCACTTCACCAAGGAACCTCTAATGGAAGAATACAGTATTGCAGCTCAGGTATGGAAACTGAGCTCATGTGATATGTGTGAATTGGCTCGTAACAGTGTCTTAATGAGTGGTTTTCCTCACAAGGTAAGAATCCTTAAACTATATTCTAAACATATTTTATATCAATTATATTTAAATCATTTCCCAGATGAAACAACATTGGCTGGGACCAAACTATACCCGCGAAGGTGTTGCTGGCAACGATATTACACGCACCAATGTACCCGATATACGTGTGGCCTATCGCTCCGAAACTCTACTCGATGAATTGTCTAACATTTTCAAAGTTCATCAACATCCTTTGTCGGATGTGGTAGAGGAGAGTCCTTAAAATGTTTTGCGTTTTTGTCCTATAACGGAAATCATGGTTGAAATACTAATATTGATGGCTTATTCAATATTTAAAAACAATTTTGTGTTTCTTTTCTGTTAAATTAAGTGCGAATTTATTTGTGTATTGCTTTTTGTATAAGATATTCAATTCAAGGAAATGTTTAATGGTAACACAAACTATAACAAAACAATAATTATATAAAAAAATGTAATATTTTTTAAAAATAATAATAAAATGTTATAAAAAATATATATACTTATTAACCATTTACAAAGAAGTTGTTTTAGTTGGAGAATGTGGGAAATATAGCATTCGTTTCGATTAAACATGACAATATGTATAACATAAAAATTAAAAGTCTGGCAACACTAGCAATATATTTAAGTTTTCTATTAACTCCAGTTTTAATCATCAAGAATTTCAAAGTTATAACAATTCACATAGAAGTTACAATAATATAAAAATTTAAAAGTCTGGCAACACTGGCAATATAATTTTTCCCAACATGTATAATTCAAATTAATACCTTCCATTTAACTCAATTTCTATTCAAATCGGTTCAGTACTTTTGAAGTTATACAAATTTTAAATAAAATTACAAAAATATAAACATTTTTAAAACAGTGGCAACACTGGTAAACAAATTTTTTCGTAAACAATAAGATTAAATCATAATTTACAGTTTGTCTTCTGCTTCAAGCAAAACGCTTAGTTACATTCAAACAAATTCAAAAAAACTAACAACAGTTATATATGTATATATTGAAAATCTGGCAACACTGGCATAATTATATTTTATAAAATTAATAATTCTGATTAATACCTTTTGATCCATTCTATTTTCATTCATCTAAGTTAATTACTTTCAAAGTTATAACAATTTCAAAAACTTATAACAACATACAACATTTTCAAAACAATGGCAACTCTGGTGAAACAAGTATTGCATAAAACGAATAGATAATTTTATAAGCTAACGTTTGCCATTAGTTTTAAGTAAATAGCCTTAAAACTTTCAAATTTATAGCAATTTTAAAAATACCTTAATTTAATAATATTTTCAAAATTTGGCAACTCTGTTACTACATTGTTTCAGCGCCATCTATTGATGGGCACTCTTGCTTTTCAGCAAACGAAAAAATGTGTGAAACGGATGCATTTTTTAAAAGCGCTATAACTTTGTTACTACTGAACCGATTTTAATCCGGTTTATACCAAATTAAAGGCGATATATTGTAGTTTTTGAAAATTTAATTTGCCAGAGTTGCCAAGTTGTTAAATTTATTATTATGTTTAAGTTAATGAATCATTGCATTTATTTCCTTTGCATACCAAGTTATTTGACATTAGATTCCAAACTAAAGTTTTTTGCCAAGCTGTAGATCTTCTTGAAGACCTCCAAACTTTTTCAACTAAAGTTGCCAAGTGGTTGAAATTTCTTCGATCTGTTTTATATATAAAACTATAGTAAGAAATTTAACAATGAGGACTTGGCACAGAATATTTAAATGACCAATTATTTCTAACAATAACCTGGCAACTCTGGTAGCAAATATATTATGCAAAACCATCTAAATTAGCCCAAAAATTCTAGTTGGAGTGTTGCAGTCATGCTGATTTTAAAAAATCTCACAAAGAATGCAATTTTTCCCAATAAATCTTATGGCAACTCTGGAAATATTAATTTTTGAGTTTAGTTTGTTAATTCTTTTTTACAGAAACTATAATATAAAAACTATTCATCAATCATTTAGCTTTCAGAAGAAATCTTTAATTTACTTGAAGATATCATAAAATTACAACCTGGTTACCCTGTTAAAATAGATTTTTAAAATCTTGAATTTCTTACCTACAAAAACGTTCAACATTTATCCAAATCGGTTGCCTACTTTCGGAGTTATAACGTTTTGAAAATATACATCTGCCAACCACAATTTTTCGTTTGTTGAAAATCAATGTAGCCAATCAATAGATGGCGCTGAAACAATGTTTAAACAGGGTTGCCGAGTTTTATAAAATTTGGTAAATTAAAGGATTTTGTTAAATAGCTATAACTTTGAAAGTACTGAAGCGTTTTGCTTGCAACTAACGGCAAACAATAGTTTATGATTTATTCTATTTGTTTTAGGAAAAACTTATTTCACGAGAGTTGCCATTTGATTGAAAAAGTTGTATATTTTTATAACTTTTTTAAAATGTGTATAACTTTAGAAGTTGTAAACCGATTTGAATGAGATTAGAGATAAATGAAAGTTCTTAATTTGAGTTAGTTATTTTGGGATTTGTTTTTGCCACATGGTTACCAAGTTTTGGAAATATTGGTAAGTTAAGAGATTATTTTAAATTGTTATAATTTCGAAAGTACTTAAAAGTTTCAAGTAAATGTGATGTCAATCGTTAGGTACTAGTTGTGAATGCTTTTGGAACTTACCACTGTTGAAAAATGCCATTACAAAACAACTCCAAAGTTATTTTACATACATACAACATTTATTTTTTGTTTGTAATAAAAAATATGATATAAATATACATACATATGCCTTGTTAAACATTATGTAAGAACTTTAATAAGACAAATAAACTAGAAAACTGATAAATGCTAATTAAAATGAAGAATGAATAATTAAAAATGTGAACAATTAAAAGGTAAAACAAAAAAAAAAAAAAAGATAAAATAAGTAAGGATATCACGGATATAATAGAACTTAACTATACTCCTATAAATATAGAAAAATATAAATAGTTTGGCTTTATCAGGAAATATTACTGGAAATATCTCCTAACAATACAAAAAAAAAACTTATTTAAAAATGTACTTTTTTTAAAAAAAGAAAAACCCTTCTAGTACTTAACTTAAAAATATTTTCTAAAATGTTTATAATTAATTAGATTAAAAATAAAAACAGGAAACTTAATCTGAACACAGTTAAAATTATAAAAAACAGAAAAGTAACCGGCCGTAAAAAAATATATTTACGTTGCACAGTGGTATAGGAAAAAAAAAAGAGGGAAATAATTCGGTAACTTCTAAACGGTTAATCCGATTTTAATGAAATTTGATATGCACAAAGAGGAGGTGTTGTCGAGTTTAGGTTTTGAATTTGGACCTTATAGGCCAACCAGGGGCCCGGCGGGGGGTCCTCAAATTAGGACACCTCGGCTATGTTAAATTTTTAAAACGATCCTATTTCTTCATTTGAGTTCCGATTTAAAAAAAATTTCGTATATAGAATCTCCTCATCGAGCACTATAAAAAATGTCGTCGTAGCAGTAAATTATCTCTTATAGTTTAGGAGATATTCGCATTTGAAAATTAAAATTTTAAAATTTTTAGCGTCTTTACTTTAGTTTTTTGATAATAGCGGGTCCAAATATTCCCGATTTTCGCCATTTTTTCTTTATTCGCTTAACAACAAGTTTATATAGCAAGCAGTGAAAGAATTATGTAAAAATCATGACTGAGTCCAAAGTTATAGGCATTTTAATTTAAAAAATTAAAAAAAGGCGATTTTTTGACATTTTTTTGGGAAAAAAGTATCTTTTTCTTTTTAAGTTATCTAAAAAGTTTCTAAGAAGATGTATATAGAATTTATACTTTTTGGAAAGCTGACTTTACATGAAATACGATAAATGAAACAAAACCTAAAAATTTTTGATACCGAGGGGACCAGGTCCATCCAAAAAAACCCTATTTTTTATGGAAAATTCAATTTTGAGCAAAAATTCTCAAATCGCATAGTCGATATCAAATTATAGTGACCTGTTTTATATGACCCAATATGTTCTTAATCATTTTGTAACGGGTTTCGATAACCCCGCCCCTGGTATGGATATAATAGGCAAAAAACCAAAAAATCCCATTTTTGGGATTTTTTAAAACTTTTTTGGGAATTCCGGGATTTCTAATAAGAAAATTCGAAATTTTTATTTAATTTTGGATTTTGAGTAAAAAAATCTACCTAACTGTAAAATTTCATCAAAAAATATTCATAAATAAAATTTTTATTGCAATTTGAAAAATTTGTATCTTCGCAAAAACTTAATAGAACACATTTTTTAATTTTTTTTTTTTAAAGTATTCCGCGAATTTTTTAATTTTCAAAAATTATGTACAGTTTTGAAAAATAGACAAAATTACCTTTCCATTGATATATAACATGCCTACCTAATGTTTTTTAAGTGACAAATTAATTAGGGAAAACTCAACATCTTTTAGAAAATTTACCTAGCACTATTATTTTCATCCATAAGGTTAACTCTTAAACTTGTTACATATATGGATGAAAATAATAGTGCTAGGTAAATTTTCTAAAAGATGTTGAGTTTTCCCTAATTAATTTGTCACTTAAAAAACATTAGGTAGGCATGTTATATATCAATGGAAAGGTAATTTTGTCTATTTTTCAAAACTGTACATAATTTTTGAAAATTAAAAAATTCGCGGAATACTTTAAAAAAAAAAAAATAAAAAATGTGTTCTATTAAGTTTTTGCGAAGATACAAATTTTTCAAATTGCAATAAAAATTTTATTTATGAATATTTTTTGATGAAATTTTACAGTTAGGTAGATTTTTTTACTCAAAATCCAAAATTAAATAAAAATTTCGAATTTTCTTATTAGAAATCCCGGAATTCCCAAAAAAGTTTTAAAAAATCCCAAAAATGGGATTTTTTGGTTTTTTGCCTATTATATCCATACCAGGGGCGGGGTTATCGAAACCCGTTACAAAATGATTAAGAACATATTGGGTCATATAAAACAGGTCACTATAATTTGATATCGACTATGCGATTTGAGAATTTTTGCTCAAAATTGAATTTTCCATAAAAAATAGGGTTTTTTTGGATGGACCTGGTCCCCTCGGTATCAAAAATTTTTAGGTTTTGTTTCATTTATCGTATTTCATGTAAAGTCAGCTTTCCAAAAAGTATAAATTCTATATACATCTTCTTAGAAACTTTTTAGATAACTTAAAAAGAAAAAGATACTTTTTTCCAAAAAAAATGTCAAAAAATCGCCTTTTTTTAATTTTTTAAATTAAAATGCCTATAACTTTGGACTCAGTCATGATTTTTACATAATTCTTTCACTGCTTGATATATAAACTTGTTGTTAAGCGAATAAAGAAAAAATGGCGAAAATCGGGAATATTTGGACCCGCTATTATCGAAAAACTAAAGTAAGGACGCTAAAAATTTTAAAATTTTAATTTTCAAATGCGAATATCTCCTAAACTATAAGAGATAATTTACTGCTACGACGACATTTTTTATAGTGCTCGATGAGGAGATTCTATATACGAAATTTTTTTAAATCGGAACTCAAATGAAGAAATAGGATCGTTTTAAAAATTTAACATAGCCGAGGTGTCCTAATTTGAGGACCCCCCGCCGGGCCCCTGGTTGGCCTATAAGGTCCAAATTCAAAACCTAAACTCGACAACACCTCCTCTTTGCGCATATCAAATTTCATCAAAATCGGATTAACCGTTTAGAAGTTACCGAATTATTTCCCTCTTTTTTTTTTCCTATACCACTGTGCGTTGTTTTGCGCAAACATAAAAAAGTCTTTTGTTGCCTTTTAAGTGTAAAATAGTAGAACAACTACTAAATATATGTATATAAAAAAACACTTAGCCACACTTCTCTCTAAAAAGGTGAATTCATGCCCAATTTTGTACCAAAATCTAAACGGGCTCGTCGTTGATAGCGTGTATTAACTCTGTGTAAATAGAAAGCAAAAAAATGTTTTTAAAGAAAATATTTTCAAATAAGTAAAGAAAAACACTTACTTTATTTCCTGCCATTTACAAATTTCCGAAACTATTAAACTTATTAAACAGCCCACAAATAGAAATACTATAGCTGGCCAGGCATCATCCAATTGATCGTGAACATCATCATTAAGTAAAATTTCGGTCATACAGAGAAATGAGTGAAAAAATAATATACAAAAACAACTAAATGCCCAAATGCGATTACGGAAGGGATTCTTTTGCCACAGCGAATGATCACGATGGACAAAAGATGCAGAAACTGTAACTGTAAAGATAATAAACACAAGAAAGCAATGAGTATAATCATGAAAACTAGCTACTAACCACAACTTTTGGAGTTTGTAGGAGAGTGAGGAAAGAAGAATGATATTCTTCTTTATTTTCTCTTCTGCAAATTCAAAAAATTGATCGACAAAAGTTTATTTTTCGCTTCCAACTTACCAAAATGCAATAAAATGCCAAGTGTAGAGAAAATTCTTGCGATCTCTAAATTGATATGTTTATCATCTTCTTCGACATCCATTATTTTTATAGGATGATCCATAAATGCACAATAGGATAAAATCTATAAACAAGATTATCATTAAAATTCTATTACTCTTCCAAACACAACACACAAAACTCACCATTACCAAAATGGGTGTTAGAAATTTACAGCCGTAACACCATAACACGAAACCAAACACCCGTGAATCGTATTCCGTTTGTTTTTTGCCCGTAGCACGATTCATTATTTTCGGATCTAAATCGATGTGCGCCAAGGCGAGTGATATTAAAGGCACTGGTATGCACATTATATAAATCACCATCAAAGGAGTGAGTAGAGGTCTTAGCGATAAACAGGCACTAAGAATATTAATTAAGGATAGAGCACCGCCACAGCAGGCCCAAAATTGTATGCAATTCCAGAGGCCCGATGAGAAGCGACGAGATAACTCTATTATGGCCACCAAAGAGAGAGGATCCTCACGTTTTACCGATATTGAGCAGGGCAGGGAGTTAAGGATGCGGCTTAAGTATATGGGGGATATAGTGTTGCCGGGACATTGCATGGGACGAGCATTGCCACTAGTGGCACCATATTGTCCTGTTTCCAGCAATTCTTCGGCGGCAAATTCTTCTTGTAGTACCCGGCTGGGAGAAGCAACTGATTTGCGTTTTATTCTCAACTTATTGTTGATTATATTGGCCTCGGTGTAGGCTTCTATATCTTGGCACACTTGAGGATATAAAGGCTCTACAGCTATGCTGCAATCGGCTTGTAAAAATATTTCCGCATTTGAATTGCTGGCGGATGAACCCAAGCAGACAACAATTTCGCCATATGATTGCATTATTTCCAACATTTGGGTGGTGGCTTCGGCCGAACAGTCGGTGAAGAGAGAAACTTGCAAAGGAACATTGTCCACCTTCTCCAAGTGAGGTCTTATATTCTCAATGCCTCTAGGTAATTTGGCTCTATTGGACATGTCAAAGTGTACGGGGGCACTCTGTTCGGTACTTTCTGTCAAAATGCTAATCGAACGACAATTCTCATCTAAGGCAGAATCTTGAGATTGACGTCTACAACTGGCCTTTAGGGATTCATTGATGGAGTCTCGCGAACCCGCCAGACTGGCATTGGAACAGGTTTCATTATTATCGGCCACATGCATCAAATTATTGGATATGGCTCCGGGAGCGGAAGAACTCAGTGTCTTGGAAGACTCTAGATTAGTAAGTGGTGGCAATAGATAATTCAAATCGGAGGAATCATCATCAGTGGCTACATTACCTAAAATTTGGATTTCAATGGAATTATCATTATCATGAGTGTCTGATGTAGCTGAAGTTGTTGTTGTTATAATGGCAGTGGTTGTGGTGGTGGTGGAACACGTTGGTGGTTGAGGTGGTTGTATGAACTCAATCACATCATGATTTATAACTGAAGATGAACGTTTGTTAATGGTAGTAGAAGTAGTAGAAGTACTAGTTGTAGTAGTAGTGGTAGTAGTAGTAGTACAATTAATGGCGGTGATTATGGTTTTATTAGCATGAGAAGTCGAGGTTATGGTAGGGGGATTGGTGGTGGAGGTAGTAGTAGAAGTAGTGGTGGTGGTAGTCATATTATTTACGTTGTTAGAGTAATCAAGTTTACCAGTAGTTTTGGGCGATTGTACACCGCCTCCGGCATTCGCCAACTTTTCATCCGATTCGCTTAACAATGAAATGTGACAATTCCAACCGGATTCCAGACCCATCTTCTCAGAGAAAACACGGGACCGCAATTCGTTCTCTTTGCTGAAATGGACAAAACGTATACAGGCCCGTTCGAGACGTTCCACAAGCTGTACTATGTCTGTCTGAGCCTGATACTGCATTGTCACCATGCCGATGAATACTTGATGACATTGCATCTCGAAACAGCCCTCGACATCGGTAATGTCATCCTCTTTGCTTTCGGAGAAGAGCAAAGAATCTGTACTAATGCTGTGACTCAATTTACCATGACCACACTCAAAGTCACAGTGCATTTTGTCCACATGTTGCATGCGCAATTTCGATTCGGGAGGCAATTCTAAATAGGCTATATTGCCGCCATTTTTATTGGGTCCGCCACTTAAGGCACCGTTTATGCCATGTCTGAGGGGTCGATAGGCAAAGGCGGTACAGTAGGCTGTCAAAGCACTGCGCTGATAGAAATCTAAGGCTCTTTTACGATCTTGTGGGGAGAGGGGTCGTAAATCCTCACCATCCCAGAAGTCATCACAACAATCTAAAATAATGTCCGCTGTACCCTGGGTGAAAAGCGAAAGATAACCACCAGGATTTTCACGCATTACCACCGATAAAGAGTGTGGAAAAGGAACTTTAACTTTAGATGATAATTGCAGTTGGCGGGCGAAGCGTATGTCTCTGCGCACCACATCCGGTTGCTAGAAAAAGTCATAATATAAAAAATTTAATAGAATGTTCTTATTACTTATAAACTGAAAAGCATTATTACGACACATCTAGCTGTTTTAAAATAGCCTTTATTTCTTTGGAACTTTCTTACCAAATGTCTGTAGGTGGCCAATTGGCCTTCCAGTGTAAAACGATCGGTGGCATGATCTGTAAAACCAATCTGTTTGGCCAACTCACATAAACAGCGTCTGTTTTTTTTTTGTGTTATTTGAAATTTGTAGTAAAATAAAAACGATTAGTAACTTTAGTAACTTGGTTTAAATAAAAACAAATTATATTTCATGATCAAAATTCATCATCAAAGAAAAGCAAAATGCAGTAGGGTTTTTTACAGAAATTAAAAAAAAGATAAAGGATTATAGTAATTAGATTCAAGTAAACGAGAAAAACAACTCAAAAACGACTTAAGATAATAGTTTTAACAAGAAATAGGTTTAAGTAAAGAACAAAACATAAAGGACTAAAGACTAGGGAACATATTTACAAAAGATTCTTTAAGTTAATAAAGTTATTAAACAAACTTTTTCTAATTTGTTTTTTTTTTTTAACTTTAAAAATCCTTTGTAAATATGTGTACAGAATAAAGACAGTTATAAAAGATATTAGCAACATAGTAATAAAATGTTAAGTAAAAAATCATAAAAAAAGACAAAAGTTCAAAAGTAAAATATATGTGAAAAATAACAATTTAAGTTAAATACCAATAGTTTTGTGAGTTGTTTAACGTGGGCATAGAAAAGCTTTGGTGTTTAAGAAATTGAAAAAGCTGTGTGTGTGTGTGGTGCTTAGTTGTTATTTTTCTTTCTTTAATGGTGTCACTATTAGATGTTTAAACAAAAATCTTTACAAAATAAATTTGGTTTTTGTATGTTTACCAAAAGATATTTTTAAAGTTAAGTAATATATTTAATTTAAAAGATGATCTTTTGATATCAAGCAATGATCCTGTTCCTTTTTGTAAGCTGAATATTTTTGTCAAACGACAGATTTGTAAATTAATAAAATTCGTTAACAAGTTTGAAATATATACGCGTTTATAATTCGAAAATGTAAAAAATAAAAATTATGTGATAATGATCTTTAACTTGACTTTTTTTTAAATTTTTCTTTAAAAATTTTTTGAAAATTTGTCGAAAATTTTTAGATTTTTTTTTTTTTTTTGAAATTTGTTTGTTAGAAAAATTTTAAAATTTTTTTCTTATAAAAATTTATAACTTTTTTTTTATTTCGTCGAAATTTTTCATTAGAAAAATTCGTCAAAATTAGTTTTCGAAAAATTCGTCGCAATAATTTCTTTAAAAAAATTTGCCGATTTTTAAATTTATTTGTAATACAAAGCCTAAAAAGGCCAAAATAAGAAGAATTCATTGAAAATTTGTATTTAAAAAAATCGTCGAAATTCTAAAATTTCGCTTAAAAAGTCCGCAAAATATTTTTCTTAGATTATTTGCCAAGAACATATCTACTGATTACTTGTCGAAAAAATCTCTATTAAAATCTGGTCTAAAAGATTTCTGTATTATTTTTCTTTGGACTCGTCGAAATTTTACTAAGAAACTTAGTGCTCGAAAGTTTGAAACATGCATACTTCTTAACAAAATTTGTCGAAACTCTTTCCATAGAAAACTGGTTGAAAAGTCGTCTATTGAAAACTGGTCGAAAAATTTCATAAAAAATCTAAAAAAAATTGTCGATGAAGATGTGGTCGAAAAGTTTTCTGTAGAAAACTCATGAAGCTAATTATTTGTGGAAAACTTGTACTCGTCGAAATTCTCTCTATATAAAACTGATCCAAAAGATTTATATAACAAACAGATCGAAAAGTTTTCTATTTATACTTTTTTGTTTTTGAAACTGTTAGTTATAAACGTTTTTAATAGAAAACTCTCCGTCGAAGGTTTTCTATAGAAAGCCCATCGAAAAGTTATCGGTAGAGATCTAGTTCAAATGTTGTTAGTGAAAAACACGAACTCGAAACGAAATTTTTGAAAACTGGTCGAAACATTTTCTATTAAAACTAGGACAAGAGGCCATATTTTTGAAACTATTGGCAAACGTTATTCCATATAAAACTTGTCTGTAAAAATAATGTCAAAAAGTTTTCAGTAGATATCATGTCAAACAATTTTTGGAGGAATACTCGTACTTGTTGAAATTTTTCTTTAGAAAATTTGTCGAAATTTTTTCGGAAAAAATTTTTAACAGAATTCTTGACGAAAATATTAATTCATTCGAATTTTTACCAAATCTCGTAAATAAATAATTATTTCCTAGAAAACTGTCTAGAAGTACTTTCAAGGTCATAATGTTATAGAAAACGAGTTCTAGAAGTAATACCGAGATCACTAATATCTAGGTTGCTAAAAAATAATCTGAAATGGTTGTACGAGCACTCCTATAACATTAAACACTAGTCCAACAGATTTATATTTGAAGTTTGTTGCTGAATTACTTATTTGATTACAAAAATAGCCTAGATTTTGTATTTGATGTGTAAGAATGACAATTTATATAAAAAAATTTAAAGACAGGGGCAAAGTATAACAAGTAGTCCGACTCTTTGACAGCAGTACCTAACTCTAAGCATGTGTTAGTGAAAAAGTACCTAACTCTAAATATGTGTTGGTAACAAAAATGTATATGTGTTGGTGCATTCTGAACACACAGAGTTTTATAAAAAATTACAATTTTAAATTTGTTTGAATTTTCAATACCAAAAATTGAAACTCTGTTTGTAAAATAAAGTTCAACAACAACAAAAATGAAATGTCAATAATTAAAAAAAATATTTTTTTCCAGTTCAAGCAAATTAAACAAAATTCTTAATAAAAAGTGCTTGAAAACTATTTAAAAAAAATGCAGTTTTTTTGTGGATAAGTGCAATTTCGCGTACGATGCCTTAAAGTGGCCAAAAAGTAAGGTGAACATTTGAGTGCTTTGACAAGTTTAATTTTCTCACAAGAGAGCCGTATTCACACGGCACTCGTACATGTGAGAGAGTAATTTCGCATATGTGAGAGTCGGACTACTTGTTATACTTTGGACAGGGGTATAAAAGTCGAGCGATTGTGTTTTATTTTCGTTGTTTTTAGCTGTAAAATAGTTTTAGAATTGTAGTTTTTTTGTAATTTAGAAATAATATTCAAAATATTGGTTAATTACAGTCCATGGGTAAAAACATTGAAGAGAAAAAATATAAAAAATATCAAATAAATTATTAGGAGAGATTGAATGAAAACAACTTGATCACTAATCTAAATAAGCAAATTGACGCTCGCAAAGTTGTTATAAAGCAGGAAAAATAAATCGAGTTAAACTCTTAAACTAGCAAGAATATAATAAAATACTATTATTGATTCCCTAGAGCTACATTTTAAAGCGATTTCTCTGGAAAATATAAAATTTAAATAAGCTAAATACTTCTAAAAATTAATGAATGCCAGCTTTATGTATGAACTCTATGTATCAGAAAAAGTGAAAGTGGTATTGTTAAAAGAAAAGTATAGATTAAAAAAACATATATACAATGTTTTATACAAGTTCGAAATAGAATAGTAATTAACAAAGTAAAACCGTAAAAAATCTTTTTCCAATAAAAAAGCTTATTCCCCAACACCACAAAATGTAGTTTACAGTAAAAACTTAGTAGCCCACCAAAAAAAAATATTAATAAAAGTTTTCATAAACCAAGGACTGTAACCACCAATAAAAACCAAAATAAACAAATTTTTAATGTTGTCATTTTAAGGATGGATTGAAATTAATAGTAAAATGAATTTGGAAAAAATTAAAATCAAAATGAAAATAAAACAACGTACCCATGCAAAAAGCTTTTCATACTGGACTCTACGATCGCATACCGATTTGTAACAGGTACCAAATCCTTATCCAGCATAGCAACAGCAGTGACATGGCCACAAAATTGAGCATAATGGTCATGAGTTAAGGGGGAGCAGGTATTTAAAAGTATGGCAAGACCTAGAAGTTATATTAAATGAGTTAGTTTTCCTTATAGGTCCAATAAAACACAGTAAAATGCACCTAAAGGTTTTAAAGATTTGATATGATTTTTCCATTCCTGATCATCGAACTCCAAACGAAAGGGACAATGTTGATCGTGTGTTAAATCCAAAACTTCTGCCACTATACCATTACCTTTTGGTACCGTATGATCGGGTATATCACTTTCTGAATTCAATGAAGTTTGACAACTTTTCTCTTCTAGATTATTGTCATCGGTATCGTGTAAAAAGAATACTTTCTCTGCCGTAGGATTTGGCCACGACAATATACCCTTTTTATCTACACAACATAAGGCGGTAATGGAGCCTAGGACTTGCACCACATTTGCCGAGCGTGGCAATAATTCACTGTTACCCTGCCACATTTGTAGCCAGTTACGAAACACCTTAGAACGATGCAGAGCAACATTTTCATAATCAAACGATGGTGTATCGAGATCCTCTTCAAATGATTTCTCTGAATCCTTGCCCAAGACAAGCTGAGGCGTACGTAGAAAACATTGAAGACGTGCAATGCCCCAAAGATTCATGGAAATCCACATGAGAGGAAATATTAAGGGTAATAATGGAATTACGGCCGAGGCAGGTGATTCTATAAGCATATCCATCCATTCATAATGACCATCGGAAGTAGTTGATAGACCAAAACCATGTAAACGTAAGATGCCAGCGAAAAGTGTTACGATAAGGGCACATATGAATCCCCATTGTTGAATGTATTTGGTGACCAGCTGAAATTAAAAAAAAAATATTTAAAAATAGTTTTTCTTTAAATGCAATTTAACTCACCAAATATCTCTGCTGATTGTATATAGTTGGTGGCCTTTTTAGTGAGTTTTCCAAAATTAATTTCAAATTTGTCAAATAGGGAGTGTTTTCCAAACAACACACTAAATCCGGTAGTGGACTTCTTGCTATGGGCTTAACAGGTGGTTCCGCCGTTTGTGCCACACCATATATCTCATGAGCATTAAATGTTTTCTTACCATTAACCTCCGAACAAGGTCCCGGTGTTATATGACCCGGACGCAAAACAATAAAATCCCCTTTGACGAGCAAAGCCCAAGGTAAATTTACAATAACACCATCACGATAGGTCCATTGTAATGAAACACAAGGTGATAGGGGGCAACAAATATGAGGATAATTATGTGGCTGCCATTCAGCACATAGCTCTTGTTCGGCTAAGCGTATATCATTTAAAGCCGCCCGACATTTGCGATAGATTTCAGTGCGTCTTAGATTATTTTCGCGTATAACGATATATAAATTTAGCGATAAGATAGCTGCTAAACATAATGCGGCAAGATACGAACAAGAGATAAGTAAAGCTATTGTAGTCAGCAATGAGGTGGCAATCGAAGACCAACCCAATGGACTATCATAGCGTTTGACAAAAGCAGAGCGCACCTGACGGTAACAGCTATAATAATTCGCAATTATTAATAATTATTTAATCTTTTAGTCATTTGCTACCTACCTTTCCTCTTTCCACTTCAGTTCATAGCCCTTTAATAATTTTTCTATTTCATCGTGTAGCCGCCCCAGTGCCACTTTTGTAGACAAACCATATTGTTTGCCATTATTAAATGTGTTATTAAATGTTTGTTCTGTTTTTGTATTAGTTTTATTTATTCCTTCTTTTTTGTTGCCACTGAAACCTTCCTCATCCTCTTCAAATGAGGCACCAGACGAAACTGTACGTCCAGTGATTTTATTGCTATACATGGCTTTTTAGATCTGCTCTTTTAGTTTATTTTGACATTTGCTTTACTTTTATATTGTTTCAAAGATTTAATTCATTATTTAAATGTTTTTATGCAAATTTAATACATTTTTTCACTAAAAAACTAATTATTTATAATTAATCAAACAATTTTACACAATTTCTTTTTTATGAACTGTCAAATTGGCAACAGCTGTGAGAAAATTGTGTTGCCATATGTGAATTGTGAGAAGCCGGCGTTTGTTGTTTAGCGTTTTTAGCACATACTCTTGTAATTGGAATTTTAACCCTTGTGAGCTGATTTAATTTAATATTTATATTCCATTAGGGGCGAATGAAAGAAATTTGTTGTTATAAGTTCGTTAGAATCTGATGAAAGTATTTTTATTTAGAAAACAAAATTCTATTAATTCACATTAATATGAGGTTTACCTACAAATAAGTTTTGAATGACGAAATGCTCAATTTAGTTTAGAGAGTATATATTAGACCGTTTTAGACTTTATTATTATTTTGTCCACGAGTTTTTTACAATTCTAAAACTAACTGCCGGTTTTTTTCATTCTTACAAATATATTGAAAACAACAAATAAATTTAAAATTTTGTTTTTTTTTTTCAATATATTTATAAGAAAGAAAATGTTGTTTCGACATTGTGAAACATGCAGTAAATTTCAAAAATCCACAAAATAATTAAAAATTTAAGTCTTTTAAAAATAAAAAAATAATAATAAGATTTTATATTAGTTAATATACATATATGCATAAACATGTTATATTTATCTCAATAACAACATTCCTCTATAGCATATAAGGTATATTGGAAATTATGATATTATAAATGCAAGGCACGTTTTTTAATTTTATAATTAGAAATATGCACTTTTAAGGTAGTGCAAAAGCAACATGTAGTTAAAAAATAAAATTTCATATTTATTTCTAAAGTGATATTCAATTGGAAGATTTGTATATTTTGAGATACAAAGTACAAAATTTAAATACCCTAAATCCCTTTTCGGAGATCCATTATTTGGTAAGATATTTGTAAAATATGCTAGATGTGAGATGTAGACGGAAGGACTATTTCTGCGTAAATAGATAGATAGATAGATAGATAGATAGATAGATAGATAGATAGATAGATAGATAGATAGATAGATAGATAGATAGATATATAGATAGATAGATATATAGATAGACAGATACATAGATAGATAGATAGATAGATAGATAGATAGATAGATAGATAGATAGATAGATAGATAGATAGATAGATAGATAGATAGATAGATAGATAGATAGATAGATAGATAGATAGATAGATAGATAGATAGATAGATAGATAGATAGATAGATAGATAGATAGATAGATAGATAGATAGATAGATAGAATAGATAGATAGATAGATACATAGATACATAGATACATAGATACATAGATACATAGATGGATAGATAGATAGATAGATAGATAGATAGATAGATAGATAGATAGATAGATAGATAGATAGATAGATAGATAGATAGATAGATAGATAGATAGATAGATAGATAGATAGTTAGTTAGGTAGATAAATAGATAGATAGATAGATAGATAGACAGAAATGCCAATTTATTATTAAACATGTTGGTTTAACTATCCAATAGAATGCATATAAACCTCTAAAAAACGTTAAATTAGCCACATTGCTTGCAAATAGTTTACACCACAGATATAACGCTTACACAACATAAATTCACCACTTTATCATAATCAGACGAACGAACGAAGGAATAAACCACCAACAAGAATAAAACATCAAGTTAATCAACAATACACATGGATGCTTCATTCTACTACTATAATTTTATTGAACAAATACATTAAGAACAACAAGAAAAAACACAGGACAATAACAATAAAGAGAGAGAGAGAGAGCATACAAATAAACAAACTCACTCTCAACAGGCTCTAGTCCTGAACATATTCGGAACATGGTCGAATGTAAGAAAAGATAACTGTAGCAGCATAAATACCGTTCGAACACAGTTTATGCTCATTCTGTTTTATTTTTTTCGGGGGAGTTCGTGTGTTTGTGATTTTTTCAAATATTTACTCGCATATTTTAGTGTATTCGTACGCATAATCGAATCCTGTATTTTTATCCTGTATATTGAGGGTGTGACCGGGTTAAATACGAAAAATTTTCATACTTTGTTCGGTACTCAAAATGTAAAGTCCTTTTTACGGTCGTCGTCGTCGTTGTCGTAGTAGTGTGTAAATTGTGTTTGATAACCGCAGACAAAAAGAATTAATTTTCAAAAAAACCTTAAATATAAGAAACTAAATTTAACTAAATAAATATTAAACAATAAAATCCTTAAACTAAAACTATAGCAATTAAAATAACATAGTTAAATTCAATTTTAAATATAAGAAATTATCAAAAAATATATAAAATCCTAACATATATATATAAAAAAATTTGATTTAGAAAAAAAAAGAAACGGAAAAATCCTTATACATACATAAATAATGAGAAAAAAAATTTTAAAGTTTCCAAAAAAATTGATAACACAAATTAAATAAAATTTCTGCTTTTCCTAATTAAAAATTTTAAACTAAATACATAATTATTAACTATACATACATACAAACATATACCTATAGAAATGCATAAAAACAACCTACATTTTTACATACTTGAGTAAAATTATCCTTAATTTTGATGTCAAGTAGTTGAAATTAAAAAAAAAAAATAATAAAAATCTTTTGTAAAAATAACCGTGTCATGTTGTAAAAGGATAAAAACTGGATACGCCAAAGGAAATAAAACTAACAAATGTGTACGTTCTATATATGTTTAAAGTAATTAAAATATGTATATTTTTGTAAGTCACTCCCTGTCTGCCAATTTTTCATATATTCGTTTGTATTACTTGTATTATTTTAAAACATCCTTTTTTAGTTTTCTTCCTTTTCAATTGTATTGTGTCTTTCTTCTCATCACTATCATCATATCCTCTGTTACTTCTCTCTTCTTTGAGACCGACCACACATTCTCATTATACCCACTCACAAAAAAAATGTTCTTAATCACACACCACCCATGCATTATTATTATTGTTATTGTCATTGTGCAGTTCTTAAAAGTTGCACTATATTTCTGAGATCCTTAATACATCTGGTTTCCTTTTTTTCTCATTCTCGTTTTGTTATTGTTGTTTTACTGATACTGTAACAGTAACTTAAGCAGAGCTGCCATGTAAACAATGTATATAATGCGAAAAAAATAAAAACAATTTCTAAACAGGATTAAGGAAATAATTCTCCGAATTGAGAACAAAGGACTGAGAGTTACACAAACAAATTTTGGAAATTCCTATTAGAAATTCATTATGATCCGCAAGTTTATTTACTCTTATGATTTATTGAATTTTAGTTAGAAGTTTGAGTCATAAGAATCAACACTTTAATTAGATATTTTAAAACTACAATTGGGTTTCTATGATTTAAAATTTTCTTATTTAGTTACTTTTAATCTGAACAGTGAAATCTTATTTTAGGTTATATTTAAAATGTTTTAGAGAATAATTAATTGAATATTTTATAATAACAAAGGATTAATTCTAATTCCTATCAATTATTTTTTCAAAATAATATATAAAAATACAAAAATTTTTTTTTACATTTTTGATCGCATTCGTGTCATTTATGACTCTTCTGCACTATTAAAATGATCATATATGCGCTCATTTTCCGATCATAAATTATACTTTGGGAGAAAATGGAACCCCATCCGCGAATCTTAAAAGTGTCTTTTACGAGCCCCTCTTATCAATTCTGACTTATTTTTTAATCTTTTTTGAGTCATTAATGGGTCGAATTACTGGTCTTTTTAGAGTAATTTTTGAATCATATTTTAGGAATTTTTGAGTCTTTTCTGAGTCATTTTTATGTCTGTTGCGGACAAATACAATAATAGAGGAAACAGTTTTTGATCATCCGACTGAGCGAAATATAATTATGAAATTAATTTATAAACAATAAAATTTTAACACCTGAATAATCTATTTACGATTGTCGTACATTTTGTTTTTCAAATAAAGCACATTTTAATCATTAATTGAAAAATGTTTTAAGATCGCGACTTGTTAATCAGTTAGATAACTAATTATCAGACTTAGTTTAGTGATTAGTCACCCAACTATCTACCGTAGAAGATTGTTAAACATAGATAATTATAATTAACGCATAATATTATTTAAATTACCTTTACAGAAACTTTGTAATATACAAACTAAAATAATTATACATTTAACATTATAAACGAAATGAGAATTATATCAACAAAAGTATTTGCCAACTCTTCTAAAAGAGTCATTTATAAGCCCCTTTTCTTATTCGTTTCGATTCATTTTTCAGTGTAATTGTTCTTGTTCCGTTAAAAACTAAAATAATTACATAAGAAACAATTTAAGATCTGCCAACTGCTTGAAATATGATCCCAAAATAAGTTTTTAAAACCATCATATTTTAAACACCAGGATCATAAATTTTTGATACATTTTATTGTTTTTTTTTTTTTTTACAAATAATAACGTTGCGTTATCAACATAACATAGTGTTGTCGTACGTATGTATATACTTTGACAACGGATGTTATTGAAAAATTATAAACTCTTTGATGTAAATTTGGTACCAGGCGTGTATATTTCTTTTTCTCTCTGTGTATATACATATGTTACATTAGATCCGAGAATGTGTATTACCTAGACGGAATTTTTGTTGGGAATCGATAACTTGTACACTACCAACGACCAGAAAACGTTACAGAATTTGTCAAGAAACCGTAACCCTTCATCTAAGAAATTTTAGAACTCTTTTCAGAGGCCTGTGCCAGTATTCCGTAAAATTTCGAAAAATTTATAATCGTCTAGAAATTCTGAAATTTTCATATTTTGTTAAGAACACTATAAACCTTTTTTTTGTTGAAGGTGTAAAGAAAATGGAAGACACCTTTTTTGAGACTCAAGAACATTTTTCAATATCATTATCATTATTTTTAAACTATAATATTTTGACAAGAGTATTGTTAAACTGCAAGACATAGGCTTTAATTAGGAACTAAAACGATAGTTTAGAAAATATATGATGTTAAATTTAATGCTTGTTGAAAGAATTGTGTACCGAATTTTAACAAAATCGGAGAGTTTCATGTTCAATATCCTATTTTTTTTTGCGAATTACCCTATTTTTTTAATAGAAGTCTGTGTCTTAAATCAATTTCAGTTTACCCAATTAAGTTTAGGTCGTCGTTTTGAGTTTCTAGAGACTAATGAAACTAGAACTGAATACGAACACATAAATTCTTTATTAGTTTGACACTGTTTGATGACGAAACGTAATAAAACGTAATGTTACGACGCAAAATTTTTGGCAAATCGGATCAATAGAGATTTCCACCAAAAACTAATGAAATTAACATTTTTATATTTATGTAAATTGAAACATATTATGACAGTAAACATCCTTAAAAACCATATGATTTACAGAGCAATGGGTATTCCTTTTATACATAATTTAATATTCATAAAGGATGTCTTGAGTAGTTAAACAAAAACAAATTGACACACCTTCATAAAGTCTTTTAAAGTTCTATAATTGTATGTTCAACACATTTTCAAAAATATACATACAAACATATTTACTATTTTAAAGGTATTCTTTATTAAATTATTTAAATCAAAACTTATAAATATTTATGTACCTATGTGTTCACATTTAAAAAAAAATGTTATCTGAGAAACCTTACTTTATAAACACAGCATTTACAATTGTTATTTACATTTGAAAAATAGTTTTGTTGTCTTTGGCACAACTATCAAATTACATTCCAATTAATTTCATTTCCCATAGACAAATAGTCAATACCAACTACTATTATTTGTTTATAACAAACAAAAAGGTGGATAAATTGAAACCCAACCAACCCACTTTAACGCCTCAACCTACATACAGTGTCTCACATAAATATTCGAATTTATTATTTTTTATGAAATACTGTGTTATTTTATGATGCTACTTTAAAAATAATAATGGTATTTAAAATTTTTTAATGGACTTTTATTAATTTATAATATTTTTACGAAATACAAGAAAGAAGTAATAAAAACTCATTAATGGTTTCCAAGAAAATGGAAAAAACCCAAAAAGGGTCATTTCAGGTACTGCGCAAAAATATTCGAATTTTTTCTAAGAACTTTTTTAGAATCCTTGAACACGTGTTTTATTGCCCATTAATTAACCCATTATGCAGGTAGTGGTTATATGGAATATTTAACATTATATTTTTTGGAAATTTGCATAATTATGTTGTAAATCCTTCCTGTGTAAGCGCTTAAAATGTTCAAAGAAAAAGAGTTGATCAATTCAAATTAAAAAATTAATTTATATCTGTATAATCAAGGCCGATCAATTAAATACATATAGGGAATGTTTGATAGATTCCCATCGACAATATATTTTGTCTTTAGACGCATGGAACAAATAATTCCATCGAGTATTTACCATTATCAAGTCATCCAAAACTGCTGTCAATACAGGACGACAGAGAAATACTGAGGAAATACCGAAGGAACCTTCATCTATCAGCTCCAAAAATTAACAACGAACTCAGGACAGTCCTGTGAATAAAAATTAATGTCGAAATTGTGCGCAAAGTACTAGGGAGCAATAATTTGCATGGTCAAGTACCAAGGTGGAAATCGCTCATATCGAAGTTAATCGATGTTAAGTGTCCGCAAATAGGCTCATAAGTAAGAATATTGGATTCTGGAAGGAGTTTATCTTCGACGATTAGAACAAATATAATATTTTTGGCTCAAATGGTCGTCAAATGATATGGCGAAAGCTTGGAGATGCCTTGGAATTATCTAACTTAAAACGAACTGTAAAGGACCCAAGTTTATCTGCCATATTTTGAGGTTCTGTGTCCGTCCACGGTGTTGGGCTGCAAAAAATTATTATTGTAATTATAGACTAGAAGGTCCACTTGTCAATTTTAGAGCAGAATTTGCATGCTAGTACCACCAAAATGGGACTACAACCCATTCAATTTATTTTTCAACAGAAAAACGATCCAAAATACACGACCTGGTACGTGAAAATGTTGATCATTTACAACACTAAGTATCTTCTTTCATCAAATTTTCAATGGAGTTAATGTCTGGACTTAAACTCCATTGAAAATTTGTGGTTATATTTACAAGAACAATTTTTAAATCACTCATTATCCTCTAAAACCACCATACGGTTGCTTTGCATGAAGAATGGGACATAATAACGCCAGAACTATTCCATAAATTGGTAGAAACGGTCCCACGACTCTAGGAAGTTGTTTTTAAAAATAAAGGCTACTATACAAAACACTAATTTCATTTTAATTATTTATTTTTACTTCATAATGCTAATCTAAATATGATTTATACAAAAAATTCGAATACTTTTGTGAAGCTATTTTTTGCACTTTTTTTAAAAAAAGTTAAATTAGTTTAAGTAAATTATTTTTTTTTTAATTTTTAAAATGTGGTATAAAATTTAAGGACTGTCTGGACAACATAATAAATTTATTTATTTATTTTTCCCACAAAATCTATTATAAAATGATGTCTGTTTTCATAATATATTAAATTCGAATACTTATGAGAGACACTGTATATTTGCAAACATTACTAAACCAACAATTTGGTAACACTACTTCAACTAACTTCCGCTATTTAAGTGAGATACAAGAGCAGAAAAAATAACAGTATTTATGGTGTTCTCTCTATCTCTATCTCTGTTCTAGAAATATGAAGCGAGAGGTAAAGAGAAATGCGCATAAACTATTTAATGCAATTATGTTAAGAAAAATTATTTCCGTTAATGTTTCGTTTGGGGAAAAAAGAGTTCCGTTTCAATACATAAACACAAAAGGTTCATAAATTTACATGCGATATTGTGCTAGTGGTTGCCAATTCTTGTGAATTTATTTCAATTGCGGGGGTCATTTATTTCAGTATTTTGGGTGTGTTTTTGAAAAGGAATTGATGGCTTGGTTTAATTTAAATACATTAATCAATGTTATGTATTTTAAAAGTATGGACATTTTAGAGGATTGGTTAAGTCAATCTGGAGCATGAATAAATCATATTATTATGACAAATCCACTACGAAATATGTAACGTTACATAACCTCTAATTGGTTTAAATATTTTCGATAAACAAATATGTACGATTAACTTTTAATTACAGCTTTTGGAATAGAATTTCAGAAAAATTTTAAATTTTATTTCAAAACAAGAAAGTATAGTCGGGCTTGGCCGACTATATGATACCCTACACCAGTTATTAATATTTAATGTGATTTATTTTTCATAATAAAGCATTTATTTTGAATATTATCTTGATTCCGATTTATTTAAGCAATTTATTGACGAAAAACTTATTTTCTAAAATAGGCTTTATATGAGGGATATGAGCATATATCCCGATATATACGCTGGATAGATTTGTATTTATATAATATATATATAATATTTGTCTGTGCTAAATTTCATTGCAATAACAGTGCTAATAAATGAATTGCGGATATTCAAGTCACTTTCTGAAGGGGGCTTTGTGTGGGGGCTAGAGTCAAATGAAGTTCGATCATTTCGCAATTCGGCAAGGTCATCAAGGCTTGTATAAAACTTAGTTGTGCGAACTTTAAAATCGAACGGTATACTTTAAGGTGGGTATAGTACTAATATTTTTATGCGTTACAAACAGCAGCACAAACGCATAATACCCTTCCCACTATAGTGGTGTAGGGTATAAATACTGATGAACATATTTTTCAGAATCATGCAATGATTTAAAATACCGAATATTGGAATGTCGTTTCAAGAATTCATATGTGAAATGGTTGCATCCTGTAGGTTAGTTGATAGTGTCCTTGTCTGTCAGTCCGAAAGTCGTGGGTTTTATTCCCAACGAAGATTGTGCACTGCAAGGCCGATATTAAAGTAGATGTAATTCTTCGAATGTGATGTAATAAAAATTCTTCTTTCTTACTAACTAACTAACTAACTAACTAACTAACTAACTAACTAACTAACTAACTAACTAACTAACTAACTAACTAACTAACTAACTAACTAACTAACTAACTAACTAACTAACTAACTAACTAACTAACTAACTAACTAACTAACTAACTAACTAACTAACTAACTAACTAACTAACTAACTAACTAACTAACTAACTAACTAACTAACTAACTAACTAACTAACTAACAAACTAACTAACTAACTAACTAGCTAACTGACTAACCATTTTTTGTTCTTATTTTCCGAAATAATACAAAATTATAAGAAAATCAACTTTAACTTGGCAACACTAGAGATTTCATTTCATAAAATACACGCACAAACACTCGTCCTGGTTTAATTTTTTATCAACGAATAAAGAATGTAAGCGCAGCATAAGCAAACATTATTATTTATGTAGAAAATTTTCAATATACTACAACGAGTACACACTTCTACCCTGGTGTATTTGCTTGGGCCATAAGGATTCTTTTTTTTATGAATTTTAGTTTCTATGTAAAGTTGGCGGCAGATCACACTTAAAAAGAGAACGTCAATGTAGCGTTTTACTTAAGAAGGATGTTTACCACATAAGGATATTAACATGGCTAAAAAGAAATTATTTGATTTCAGATTAAGGCTTTTCCCGGTTATACTGGGTAAGAACGCAATTTTTCCTAGGAAAGAACTTTCAGAAGACTTAAAGGACACAGACCTTAAATAATCCCCAGAATCTTAATACTGATAATTCTGTTATTGGGATTATAATTGTTATGCTTCGTTAACAGAATGAATCTGTGATATTAGTAGCAGGTGTCATACCATGGTGTCTTCGCCATGAAGTACTTCATCGTGCTATTGGTTAAAGTAGTTGCTCTCAATTCTGCAATTAGAGTTATTGCAATTGGCAAGATATGGTTCTGTAGTTCACAATCTTCAAAAAGCATATGAGATGGAATCAATACTAGAATCGAAGATGTCATGACTTTAAAGAGAAGAATCTAGTGGTTTTTATATTAGATACACAGGAATGATTGTTTATTTCTTAATACCAAGATAAAGTAGTGTTATAAATATGAGCATGTTAAATAAAATCAATAGTCCAGCAAGACCTAAGTGTTTATATGCGAAATTCTACACTTGAACTCCGTGCTTAAATTTCGAGCATATCTATGATCTATGAACTATGATCCCCCGGAAGCAAGTTACCTTGATAAAAGACCCCATCTTCGTGTGATTACAACCCCAGGGGAAAATGGTGCTACCAGGACAGCAGGTTGATGATCAAATGTATCCTAAGTCTTTACTTGGAATGATTTGACATGTGGTCGAACCAGAGAACCACATAATCTGGTACCACGGGAACCGATAGCCCACAGGGCTGAGTTGGAACTATGCCTTGTCACCGGTTATTGGAGAGGATTGATACACGGTGAAATCTATAATTCTGGATAAGTTCGGTGCTGTTGCCGAAGTCAACAGATACCCGACAAAGGAGTGACTGTGGGACTAAGCGTTGGAAATGAGTTGGTGTTACATGTATATCATACAGGATGAATATAGGGGTATACTGGTCTTCCCTCGCCCGTATACCTAGGGTGAGTGTGTCAGATGTTGTTATCTAGTGTGCTGGCTTGAACGGTAATGGAAGAAAGGTATCTTATACATTTTTCCTTCGTTGTCCAGGTATATTCAGGGAAAACTCTGTTCATATCAGATTTACTACAGTGTGATCTGTGAGTAAGATCAAAGTTTCGGCTTATTGGATGGATTCGTCTTTTGGTCTACTGACTCAACAGAGGCCATCCCATCTGCGTGGTTGTAAACGGAAGTGATGCTTTTGCATTTTCGAAGTTAAGCAACGGGGCAGCCGTGGTCATAGAATAGATAGGTCGAGTACTTGAGCAAAGTGCTTGTACATGGACCGGCAGATCCAAAAAGAGGCCGTGGTGAGTCGTCAAAGAAGCTCAACCTGTGGGTGAAAAAGACCACCGTGAAAGCGTGGTAATGGATTATCTTAAAGAGAGGAGAGCGATAAGCTTCTTTAGCATTAGTTTGACTATTCGTATTCTGAGTGGATACACAGGATTACGGGCAGAACTATACAAAATTGGACGCACGGATTCAGATGAATAAAGAGCATGCGGATAGGATAATGAAACTCTGGAACTCTTTGTAATTTCAAAGAAATTAGATCCAAATATTTAGGGAGTTTTGTAATCCCTTATCATCCCTCAGAAACACTGATCGTAAGGAACTACAAATGCCCAAGAAACTGAGTTTTTGAACATCGGACCATAATAACTTTATAGATCAATATATAATGTTTCCCCATCAACATTTTTCATATAATCTGATGTAGTATACATCCTTTAATAAATCTAACCTAAAGCAATTTCAAACATCAATAGGAGACCTAAAGAAAATACTCATAGTCATTTGCATCTTCAAAAGAATCGAGTTCCGTACTTTCTGTTGACCTACGGTGCTTACTCACAAAAACACTATAAAATAGTTGACATCACTGTTAGTCAACATATACAGTCGTTCAGCCAGTCAGTCAGTCCGTGAAGAACAAGCCTTTATTGTAATGTGCTCGTTTGCAAATAAAAAATGGGAAAAACGATGAAAAGGGAATATTAAACGAGTGAACAGAAAATGAAAAATAAGTAATTGTTATTAAAGTTGAGGAAAGAAATAAGGACACGATATAATAGTAAAGAAATAACTGTAATTTTCATATAACACACATAAGTATTTGCGTATGTATGTATGTGAATGTGTGAAAGCAACAAACACACACTATTACTTATGTATGTATCCTTGTGCTAAAGTTTATTTGTATGTATTTAACTGTCTGACAGCCTGTATGTTTGCCTTAAATGTTCAAATGTGTGTGAGATTTCTGAGTTTGTTGGTTTGTTCCAGCCTATTTGTCTGTCTGTCTGTCTATCTGCCTGTCTGTCAGAGTATTTTGGCCTGTTTTTATGGTTTTACTGAGATAAACAAACTCCTCACAGAACCCAAGTACACTCTTGATTACACTCTCTCTCGTTTTTTTTTTCTTCTTTTTTCCATTTTTCTAGGATGTTGTTTGTCTATGGTTATATATACATAGACATGTTTGTGTATGTATGTGGTTGTTTGTTATCCTGTTTGTGTCTGTAGGCTTAACATGCGGTCAAATAATAAAAATATAATATATAGCAGTATGTGCGCCTACTTTGCACATATAAATTTATCCATAATATAGTTTCTTATTTTGTTTTTTTTTTTTCGGGAGCATTGACTTTTAACTAACTTTATTGGTTGTTTGGTTGGCTGGTTGACTAACTGACTGACTGGCTGGTTTGGTTGGAAATTGGCAAGTATCTTCAAAAGTAAGGGTTACCCACTAATAAATTATGTTTGCTCATGATTTTCCAATTAATAACTATTATAAGCGTGATAAAAAACTATTTCAAACATACAAACATATACATATGTACGTTATGTTATATTATTATACACTTTAATGGTCTACTTAAGTCAGCATGTATGTTAATATTCCTACATTAATGTTTTTGAACTCATACCATAAAGTCAGCTTTGTTCTTTGAACTCCTCCTCATCATCTGACACTTGAACACTGTCAAGTGTTTTTAGTCATACATAATTCTATTATGTCATGTTGACATTTATGTCTGTATGTCAAAATTGTTGTTCTTTAACACCGAGTCCTCTCTTCTTCCTGATTGATTGCGTGTTTAAGTTAAATGAAAATATTTTTGAGTTTTGTCTTGATGGAAAATTAAGTTGTATCCCATTTTAAGCAGACTAGAAGAAACTATTTTTAAAATTTGGCGAACAATTTAAACCCATTGAACAACCGGGCTCAAGGAACCTTCCAATGTACGCGAATGCTTGGATTTTCACGACGAAACATCATACAGGTGGTACTTTTTCAACCACTGGGTGAGCTGACTAGAAGATTTACTACCCCCCTTTTCTGCTTCTTATACGTGTACATATAAGAAGCAGTACATGGTTCTAAGAACGAGGACTCGAGCTAATCCATGACCATTTTTGACACCTTTGCTTTACTTCCGAGATGCAAAAGCATCACTTCCATTTACAACCACACATATGGGATGGCCTCTGTTGAGTCGGTAACAACACCTAGAGAAGTATTCGGTAGACTGAAACACGAATCCATCAAATACGCCAAGGACTTGTTCTTAATCACAGAGGAAAGAAGAATTCAATGGTATCACTTTTATAAGCTACCTTTCATCCATACCACCAGCACATTTCTTATTCATTCGACACACTCATAGGGAACAACATCCAACACACTCACTGCTGGCAAGGTCCATATACCTCTACATTCTTTCCGTATCATATACATTTAACACCAACTCATTTCCAACGCTTAGCCTCACAGTCACTCCCTATGTGCTATCTGATATCACGGCACCAAACTTATTCTGAATTATAGACTTTAGCGCGTATCAGTCTTTTAATTTGGATTTAAATCACAGACACCACGCCGAAGTCACCTCTCCAATAATCGGGACAAGACAAAGTTCGAAACTCTGCGCTGCGGGTAACCGGTCGCCGTGATACCAGGTCCGACCACATGTCAAATCATTCTAAGCTTAGTTTGTTTGTACATGGTGTCGCATGTTAGTTCGTTTGAACATCGAACATGGGCACTTAGTTGTTCTGATTGGTAATTCGAGGTAGAAAGGTTCTGAACTCTGTTAACTACTTCTAAATGCAGCTTTACTTTAGCATCATTTAAGCTGAGATCTGGTGGCTTTAAAAATTTAAGTAAATAAATCTTCTCAGGATTTGGCAGACAAATTATTTCTATATAAACTATAATTATTAACAAATTAAACTAACTGATTCCCATTTTCCTTTCTTACAGTTTGCGATTGCAGATCATTAAATCAATAAACAACTAAATGAACGAAAATCTTCGGCTTTAGAACACCAACAAAAGCGAAGATAAAACACAGAATTAATAATGGCAGAATATCATGAATATACGGATCAGTATAAAGTACCGGTTATAGCTAAATTACTACATGCTCTGCCACACTACAATATAACGTTCCATAAAATAAATAGTACTTTTCGACCTAATGATGAAATATATTTGGAGGTAATTGAAATTTAAGAAAATTTAACTAAAACTAATATTAATGAGAAAAATAAAACTTACAGAGTCTGGGCATTTTGGGTTCGGTGCCGGCTGCTTTATTGATAGTCTCCCTGTTGGGGTTGCTGCTTTATTTGATGACACGATGCTGTGATCGTAAACCCCGACCGGCACACTCTATAACGAGTTTAAAAGTGGCCCTATCCATAGTTACTGTTATGTGCTGTGCTGCCATTGGTTTGGGTTAGTAAACGAAAATCTTCTTTTTAAATTTAATTTAAAATCATTAACTCTTCTTTTAGGTCTTTATGGTAATGATGATTTACATAATGGTCTCTTAGAGGTGTTGACAGCGGGCCGCAAAGTAGACACCTTGGTGACCACTGTACGCAATCAGACTCACATTTTGGAGAATACACTTAAGAATCGCATACGACCGCAATTAGTGGAATTGGCGGATATATTCGACCAACCAGTTTCAAATCAGTCGGCTCTTTCCATACTCTTTGTTTCGCTTAATATTGTGCAGGGAAATGTAACTTTGGCCACCAATGCTGCCAGTGATATACGAAGACCTTTGACCAGTGTTACTATGACTAAATTTTTATCTGTAAGTATTTAAGTCAAACTTAAGTTCTTCACAATTTAATGTTTTTCCATTTGCCAGGATGGCGATCGAATGGAATTGATACGTTGGCCTGGTACAGTAGCCACTTTGGCTTTGCTTTTAGTGCTTTGTGCTGTGCTCTTAGTAGGAGTGGCAAGGCATTCTCGTTGTGCTTTGATATTGTTTAGTGTTTGTGGTCTGCTGGCTGTCACTGGTTCGTGGTTAATGTCCGGCCTCTATTTGTCTTCATCTGTAGCTGTGGGAGATCTTTGTATAAATCCAGCAGACTTTTTAGTATCGGTGGCACCGCGTGATCTACCAACCAATGTGTTATTGCACTACACCCAATGTGAACCGGGACACACTAATCCCTTTACCCAGCGACTGAGAGAATCTCAGAATTCGCTGAATAATGCACGCAGTGCTATGGCCACTGTTATGAAAATTTCATTGGTTCTTTTTAAATCCTCCGGCTTACAACCCAAACTTGGAGCTGTTAATGCCGATTTAAATAGCAGCGAACGTTTATTGACTCAACTTACTGCTCTAGTAGATTGTAAGACGGTACATCATAATTTTCTAGCTGCCAGTCGTGGTTTGTGTGAAGGAGGTTTATTGGGTTTGGTACTCATGCTTATAGCCAGTTTTATAGCGGCCATTTTGCTCACCATTATGGTCTGGGTTGATTCTCATACTTGGATCTATATAAGAAAGCGCAATGATTATGCTCAAGTCGATGAACCCTCATATATATCACATCCAGCCCCGCAGAATCATCAACAAATGCTGAATGCTTCACGCACTTTGCCACGGAACCACAATGGGTGAGAGTGTAAAATGTGAAAGATTTTATTTAAATTCTCGTTTAAATCTTATTTTCAGACACTTTAGTCCACCGGTGATCAGTGGCTCGCATACTTTGCAGCATCCCTCGAAGAGACATGCTCAGCACGAGATGATGGCACATGTGCACATGCAGCAGAACATGAGGGCTATGGGCACGCATACGCTTGGTCGTTTGCCGTCGCACAATCATAGCCCCACACATCTAAGCGGTAAGAATTGTTAGTTATAGCGGTTTACCAAATAGCCATCCTCCTTGAGTACGACCTTTTTCTTAGTGTTTCTTAGATTTTTCTCTTTCTCTCTCTAGTAGTTTACAGATTCCTATTTAGTTGTTTTTTTTTTCTGTTTCAAATATTTCATTAAAATTTCTTTCCTTTAACGTGCAATTGAGACTCATGGTGACGATTTTAATTTTAGGCCCAAATAACGGTAAATATGCAACCTTAAGCAAACAATGCAAAACATTGGAAGCAAATGATTTTTACTGAAAATCGTCATCAGTCTGTAGCGAACCCAATCGGCAAACAACAGTGGCCTCCCAGCAGCAGCAACAACAGATGGCTCCCCAACCGATCTACTGTCATCATCCACACCCCCATCCCCATTCTCATGAAGCGGCAGCAGCAGTGGCCGCTGCTCAACATCAACATGCTATTTATCATCAACAGCAGCAACAATATGGCACGTACTCAACAGCTGCTCACCAACATCCCCAGCAACACCATATGGTCGGTCAACATGGACAGCCCAATCAAATTTATCAGCAAATACCCAGTCATATGGCTGCCCTGACACAAAATGGCAGTCAGGTTAATAATCCACATTCTATTTACCAACCTTTGGTGGCTGTTAACCAAGGATCTATCTATGTCTCCAATTTGGCTACAATGCGTCGTCAAAATTCTCAACAGAATAGTGTGAATCCTCAAATTCCAGGTCATCATCCCCAACAGCAACAGCAGCAACAACAGGCTCAAGGAGGGCGTATGCCACCATCGGCCCATCACCAACAGCAGCAGCAGCAACAACAAATGAAATCTCCACAAGATGTTTTGAATGTCTCACGCACCGAATCCATGGATTCGGCTATATACGATCGTGATAAAGGCATTTATAAGTGTTCAACCCTAAGACAAGGTGGTAAATTTGATCCCAAATATAAACCTTCAATTTTAAATTGTCCCCTGCCCGAGATACCCAAAGATGCTGAACCACCCAGTGTCGAGTCAATATATCAACAACAGAAACAACAACAACAGCAGCAACATTATTCAAAGTGAGTAGTTGAGAATTAAAATGTTATTTGTCTGAAGAAGTAAATAAAACTTAAAATCGGTCGAAATTGTGATATTAATTATCGCAAGTAATTTAAGAATTTTCGATGAAAGAATTCCAGCTGAATCCAAAAACATAAAAACTAATAAAATTTTTCCTCTATTCCATAGAACTCTCCAAAGACCACCTATGAAGTTGCCACCGCAAATGAAAGCTATACCCCCACCCCGTGTTAGTACACCCAATTCACCACCACCTCCTCCCGATAATACCGAAAACAATGGTAGTGGAGTAGGAGGAGGAGGCGGGGGAAAACCATATAGCCATCAAAATGGCGGTAATAATTTGCACATGGTGGCATCTGAAACCACCACTAATACCGGTAACACTGTTACAACTAGCAATTCAAATGGATCTGATACAAATCGACAGATTAACAACGATACATCACTGCCACCCCCACCACCGATTGAAGCAACAGTAGGCTCACCGCCGAAATCCAATAATATAATGCACAACAATAATACAAATACATCGAAAGCACAACAGCAACAGCAGCAGCAACAACACCTAAACGAAGACGATGATCTGCCACCTCCTCCACCACCACCCGCCATGAATGATGATTCAAATTATGCGGTAACAGAACTTTAAGGATCACCTCTAACACAAACAACACTCAAGTAGTAATCTTACTTACGTTCGTTCGTTGGTTCTTCGTTTATTGTCACGAATTTGTTAAGAGGCAATTTAATGACACTTGTTAAAAAAAACTGTTAAACATTGTAGCAATTAGACACACAGAGAGTGAGAGAAAGAAAAATCATATATTATCTTCTCTCTCTCTCTTTTACACACATTGAAATGATCTTTTATTAAGGTACACTTAGGGACAAAAAATTACATTTTACTAACATTTTTCAATTAAATATTAATTTTTTTGTCCTTGGGTGTATGTAAATATGTAGAAAAAAGTTGTGTTCAAATATTTAAACAAATTAAATATACAAACAAAAAACAAACCAAGAAAATTTAGCAAATAATTTACAAATTGTTGGGGACTAAAACGGGTTATTGAAAAACAAAAAAAAAAAAAAAAACTGGGGAGTTTGGAAGAAAAAAGTCTTGCCACATATTCTGATATGTTACAGGCTGATGTAAAAACAAAACCAAGCTAAAACTGTATAATATAAACAAAAATTATTACAAAAAAATATTTCTGTTTACAATTAATTTATTATTAATATAACAATTTGTAAGGATTTTTTTTGCATTGTATTATAAAAAAATTAATTATTATCGGAAAACAAAATTCTCTTTTATGTTTGTAGATATATATTTTTTTCCTTAGTTTACTTTTTAAACTTAATGTACAAATTATTTTTAATTTCAGTAGTAGTTATATGATCGAAAAGAGAAAAAATCATAATTAGTAACGCTTTCGCTTTTTGAGGCAAAAATTTTTTTTAAATCATATCTAGTTTTTAAAACCTCCGGCATTTTTAACTTATAATGGACGACTATATATATTTAGATATTTATTTCAAATCGCTTAATCCTATAGGACTTTAAAACCTTAAATAAACTATTAATAAGCCATTGATTGATATAAACCGGGACTAGTCGTTGCTTTAGAACTTGTAGTTAGTTAAATATTTCATTAGATTTTTTTAATTATTTCGGAAGTTAAATTGTAGTTAGAGAATCATTTCTTCCAACTTTCGCACAAAATAAATTCTAGTTAAATAAATTTTCAATTCAAAATTTTCTAATTAATTACTGTAAGCATGTCAAATTGACATAGAAAAACGTAATGAGAGGTAAACTTACCCTGCAAAAACTTTCATTACCCAGTAAGGGTAATAGAAACAAGTCACAAGATCACATTGGAGGCAAGTACTTATCACTCTCGCTTACAAATAGGGAGTTTAATAAGTACTTACCATGATCGCTTGCATATAAAGAGTTATTATCATATGTTTGCTCGAATCCTTTCCTCAGATATGATCAAAAATATATTCAAAGGCAATACCAACATCAAAATACCATGTCCATGTCATCTGATCCTTCAAAAAAACATTTTTATAGTCTGTTTTCAAAATGGAGCATTAACAACATATGAATTGGTAAAACCCCCTATCTGTTATTACGATAGACTAATCTCTGTAAAATTAAAAAACTCAACCAACCGATCCTGGCACAGTAGGCTGGATTGCAGGATTTCTAGGGCACTATGGCCGAAATTAAAACCAAAAGCAACCAGAATACTATTAGGATTGAACAGAAACAGTATAAGGACCTTTGTAGGGGTATTGAGACTGAAATAGCTAGGTAGAAGATTCCACGATGATTCCGCGGACACGATATTCAGGTAACGGACAATGGAAATTTCCCTTCTATTTACACTTTCTTTTTGTAATCCTTTATGGGGGGAAATTCTCTCTCTTCTCACTTTTTTCCCTCTCATACTTTTCTCTCTTCTCTGTAATAATCTTGTTCTTTATTCTTCATATTCTTCTCCGAGTGGATGTATACCTTGGTATATATACCTTGTATACCCTTTTAAACTAAACTAAACATCTGAATTTGAATTATGTCATGTTTGAATTTCCTATTTAAGAATTTCCTAATGTCAAACATTGTGGATCGATTCAAGTATGATAACATTAATAACGTTAACTTGATCCGATAGCTTTGTTTTAAGAGCTGAATTTAAGACATCGTACTAAAAAATATGTTAAGTATAAAAGAGGTTCAGAGTAACCCAAGCCTTTAGTTAAAAGATCGCTTGTGGACTGACTACAAAACTGAAAATTCTTGTGAAAAGGACACGAAATTGCACAGAAAAGTGTGTTTCAAAAGAGCAAAATATATTACTTAGCACACAACCCAAGTTTTCGTTAAATCCATCGGATTTAATGATCGTTAATTTAACATATGTTTCAAATAGGCACCATGGTCCGATTACCTTACAGAAATCTAATCTCATTGATGAAGATAATATCAAAACAGTTCACAATCCAACATATTGACAAGTCCTCTAAAATAACTGATCAAAAGATTCAATTGGGTTCCACTCATCTTAAAAACAACTAAAACCTAATCCAAATAAAGGAGAAAATATAACTGTTCGTTAGATACTTATCTTACACATCTTGTTTCAATATCAGAGCTCTTTGCCACATAGGTACTCATTCCAGGTTAAGTTCCACATGGTTTCTTATGGTCAAACTTGGGACCATAAGATCCCTTTGTAAATGTCTGTAAGAATAGAGTAAATGAAGACAGAGTTGATAAAAGGGACAGAAAGACGTGGCGACTAGTAATGATGAGTATATGTTTAATAGTTCAAAACTTTGGATAGATCAGCCTTATCTTCTGTCTTCTCCTAATCTTCATTAAGACAATTTCTACAGAAGTCGTTATGTGAAAGTCCCATGCGGCTTGCCTGATTTTCTAATATTCAGTGATTAGTGATGGCTGATACTAGAGATCGGCTGATCTAGAAGCCTACTGTTCTAGGCTAGGCAATAGGGTCGTAGTAGTAGTGCTACAGTCTTGATTTCTAGACATTTCAAAAATTCGTACTCACAGATCAAGGAAAATAATAGCAACCTGGCTATTAGTAAAAACCCTGATATCTAATAGTACCTCAACTAACTAAACTAAAAGTACAACAACTTTTAATCCATCTGAAATTTACAGCATGAGATTTCGTCAAGTTCTTTAAATGTTTATTTATGTTCTTATTTATATTGGCATCAACGAATTCATCTAAACATCCTTTTAAGATCGTTCAGACACTTTTGCTGGGGCTCATTACGGAAATTTATTATATATGGGCCGCTATTCTGCATTTCAATTCGAATCGAAATTGTCTCCGTTTGGTAACATTGGTATTCTGCATTTCGATTCGACTCTCCGCCACATAAACAACAACTTACAAAAACGTAGGTACTATCGTAACGCAGAATACACACATTCGTAAAGCATTGCAACGAAATGCTTCTTCTTTTTCTTACGATTTAGTTTTTTTGTTGGAATACCTTTTTTCGATAGTTGCGTAACTGAATGCGTAAACGTAATCGAAATGCAGAATAGGGGTGATGATCTTATTAGCAAAACATTTGAAATTCATATATTAGAAAGAGATCAGTGGACCAAGCAGTCTTAGGTTTTCAGATGAGTTAAAAGGTTATTAATCAGTGCTCAGATTAATAAAGCATTAAAGGGAACGGAAAACTATTATCGTTTGATTAGAACGAGCTAAAAATACTGGTATACTAAAGGGCAACATAAAATATTCAAATCGGTTGTTGTAACATCCCCACTGTGGACTTTCCTGAGGAAAAAACTCTAGCTGAGTTGACAATCTTTGGTCGAGTAAAACTAGTTTCGTTCCAGAACGTAGATGCAATTGTTGTGATTATGCTCTAAGTCGGTTCATAGTACCCCCTGCTCTATTATTTCAATATTACAATTTCATGACTTTGAAAACTTTCAAAATAGTCGGTTTCATTGAAAGCTAAAACTCCAAATCGGATTAAGATCAATTTCCTTTTTGATAGTCCTCTTAGGATAGATTTTAACATTAACTACAACATTTTAAATATATAATAATAGAAAAAAAAACATTGTATAGTTCCCATAAAAAAATTGTTTGCCTCAAATCTCTACCATCTTTTATAACGGTGATATTTTTTAAATTAATTAAAAATCTATATACATATTATAATTAATTATATCTATTAGAATATATAGCATTAACAAACAAAAAAAAAACAAAAAACTAAAATGTTAAACACAGTAAAAGTCTAAAAGGTCAGTATTAGCAATTACAAGAAATCAAATCATATGATTATCATAAGATTATGATTAAATAGTTTTAACTTACTGCTTTTTTGGAATTTTACTGGGTTTATCATAAAATTATTATATTTCTGTGTTAAATGTTGTCATAATATTGTAGATTTTTTTATATAATTATATAAAATAGCATTAACTCGTTAATTTTCAGCTTATTGGGGATGTTAAGTCCAGAAAAAAAATAATACTTGGGTTAAGGAAATGAAAAAAAAAACAGAAGGCATTTTATTAAGAAATATTTAAAAATTTTATAAAACTTCCTTCAACAAATTAACTTTTTACAAAAACACACAGTTTCTAAAAGTGGTTTCATAATGGGCCACTTATCTCTCAGAAATACAAAAATTTTCTTGTTCATTATACAACAGTTTTCATTAAAGTCAATTAAACTTTTAATTAAATTTCCTTATTCAAACTAATTAAAGAAATGTTTCAAAGAGTAAAGTTGAGATTACAAACGAAAATTCTGTCTTCTGTTCATCTACCGATTTAACCCCCAAACAATCTGCCTGAATACTTGCAGTAGATATATAAAATTACTAAATAAATACAAAAAAATAACTCAATATACACTGACTTGACCCTTAAATAAAAAAATAAAAAACAAATCCCAAAAATAAATACAACTGAAACAAATTAATAAAAAAAAATTCTTTAAATTTAGATAAATATATTAAAGAATACTTGTATTTATATTTAAGCAACTAATTAAGTATAAATTATATAGTATATATAATATTTATTTATAAATAAATCTAAAAAGTATAGAATTTGAAAAGAAATGTATTGCATTTATTTGAGAAAAAATTTTAAATTTTTGATTTTTTTTTTATTAAAAAAAAATTTTATTAAATTTATATTAAAACAAAAAGAAGAAAACAACAAAAGAAACAAAAAACAAATCAATTATTAAATAACTTGTACTATATGACAAAGCATTTTTACTATATTTATTTATTTTTTTTATTTAAAAAGAGAACATCTCACTTTAATTAGTTTAAAAAGTTTTAAAAGAAAATGGTGGTAATTATTTGCAATCCAGTTAATAGAAACTGTTCTTAACAAACTATTAATTAACTTTTTATCTTTTCAATAACCGAATTCGGTCAAACTTTTAAAGTTATCTCAAGATTAATTTTTTTGTTATAGCAAATCTCTTGATAACAAATTTTCTAATAGAAAATGATTTAATAAGAAAATTTATAGAAAAACTTCTATTAAAAGGCGTTTTCTATATAAGATCTTCCAACAAGAGAATTTTCTTCTAAGAACTCTTCTATGAAGAAGGCTTTTTATATAAAATCTTCTATCCAGAGCATCTATAATCCTTTTCTAGGAGGATTTTTTATAGGAAATCTACTTTCAAGAGGATTTTTTATTATAAAAAAAACTGTCAAGTAAATTTTCTTATAGGAAATCTTCGGTCGAGAAAACTTTCTTATAGATAATTTTCTGTTAAGAGGATTTTCTTAAAGAAAATCTTTCCTCAAGAGGATTTTTTATAGAAAATCTTCTGTCAAGAGGATTTTTTTTAGAATATCTTTTATCAACAGGATTTATTATAGAAAATCTTCCATCAAGAGAATTTTCTTATAGAAAATCTTCCGTCAAGAGTATTTTAATAGAAATTATTTTGTTAAGAGCGTCTTCTTATAGAAAACTTTGTAACAAGAGGTTTTTTATAGGAAATTTTCTGTTAAAAAGATTTTTATGAAAGTCTTCCGCCAAAATTTTGTTTATGAAAAAAAGTCAAAAAGATTTTTTTATAGAAAATCTTTCTTCATGTCAAGATCCTTAGTGAAAATCTTCTGTCAAAAGGTTTTCTATGAAAACTTTTCTGTCAACAATTTTTTATAGAAAGTCTTCTGCCGAATGAATTTTTATAGAAAATCTTCTATTAAGACGCTTTCCTTAGAAAAAATCTTTTGACAAGAGGATTTTCTTATAGAAAATCTTCTGTCAAAAGGATCTTTTTATAGAAAATCTTCGCTCATGTCAAGAGCTTTAGAGAAAATCTTCTGTCAAGAGGGTTTCTTATAGAAAATCATGTGTCAAGACGCTTTTCTTTTACAAAATCTTCTGTCAAAATTTTTTAATGGAAAATCTTTTGTCAAAAGTGTTTTCTTATAGAAAATGTTCGCTCATTTCAAGAACTTTGAGAGAAACTTCTGTCTTCTGACAAAAGCATTTCTTATAAAAAAACTTCTGTAAGATTTTTTTAATGGAAAATCTTTTGCCAAAAGGATTTTCTTATAGAAACTTTTCTGTCAAAAGTATTTTCTTATAGAAAATCTTCGCTCATTTCAAGAACTTTAGAGAAAATCTTTTGTCAAAAGGGTTTTTTTTATAGAAAATCATCTGTTAAGAAGCTTTTCTTATACAAAATCTTCTGACGAAAAGATTTCTTATACAAAATCCACTGCCAAGATTTTTTTAATGGAAAATCTTTTGTCAATAGGATTTCATTACAGAAAATCATGAGTCAAAAGAATTTTTTAATAGAAAATCTTTCTTCATGTCGAGATCCTTAGAGTAAATCTTCTGTCAAGAGGGTTTCTTATAGAAAATCGTCTACCAAGACGCTTTTCCTATAAAAAACCTTCTGACGAAGGGATTTCTTATAGAAAATCTTCTGGCAATATTTTTTTAATGGAAAATCTTCTGTCAAGAGTATTTTTTATAGAAAATCTTCTGTCAAAATTATCTTCTTAAAGAAAATCTTCTGTCGACTCTTTTTTTATTCGAAATCTTTTGTCAAAAGGAGTTTCTTATAGAAAATCTTTGCTCATATCAAGGACTTTAGAGAAAATCTCCTGTCAAGAGGGTTTCTTATAGAAAATTACCTGTCAATACGCATTTCTTATACAAAACCTTCTGACGAAGGAATTTCTTATAGGATATCGTTTGCCAAGAATTTTTTTAATGGAAAATCTTTTGTCAATAGGATTTCATTACCGAAAATCATGAGTCAAAAGGATTTTCTTATAAAAAATCTTCTGTCATATCAAGATCCTTAGAGTAAATCTTCTGTCAAGAGGGTTTCTTATAGAAAATCGTCGTTCAAGGCGCTTTTCCTAACAAAACTTTCTGACGAAAGAATTTCTTATAGAAAATCTTCTGTCAAAAGGATTTTCTAATAGAAAATTTTCGCTAATGTCAAGAACTTTAGAGAAAATCAAGATGGTTTCTTATAGAAAATCATATGCCAAGGCACTTTTCTTATACAAAATCTTTTGACGAAAGGATTTCATATAGAAAATCTTCTGTTAAGATTTTTTTAATGAAAAATCTTCTGCCAAGTGGATTTCATGAATCAAAAGTATATTCTTATTGAAAATCTTCATGTCATGTCGAAATCCTTAGAGAAAATTTTCTGTCAAGAGTGTTTCTTATAGAAAATCACATGTCAAGACACTTTTCTTATAGAAAATCTTCTGCCAAGATTTGTTTAATGGAAAATCTTCTGTCAAGAGGATTTCATTATTGAAAATCTTCTGTCATGTCGAGATCCTTATCGAAAATCTTTCGTCAAGAGGGTTTCTTATAGAATAAAATATGTCAATCCACTTTTATTATAGAAAATCTTTTTATGTAGAGATTTCTTATATAAAAACTTTTGACAAGAGGGTTTTCTTATAAAAAATCTTCTGCATAGATTTTATTTATGAAAAATTGTCTGTCAAGAGGATATTATTACAAAGATTCATTAGCCAAAAGGATTTCTCATAGAAAATCTTTTCTCATATCGAGATTCTTAGAGAAAATCTTCTGTCAACAGAGAATTCTTTTACAAATCCTTCTGTCAGGAGGTCTTCTACCAAGAGGATTTTTTATAGAAAATCTTCTGTCAAGAAGTTTTTTTATCGAAAATCTTCTGTCAATAGAATTTTATTTTAGAAAATCATCAGTCAAAAGAATTTTCTTATAGAAATTTTTCTGTTATGTGGAGATTCTTAGAGAAAATCTTTTGTAAAGACGATTTATTATAGAAAATTTTCTTCCAAGCGGAATTTTTATAGAAAACGTTCTTTCAAGATGATTTCTTATAGAAAATCTTCTGCCAAGAAGATTTTTCTCATTGAAAATTTTCTGTCAAGATGATTTTTTATAAAAAAATTTCCTATCAAGTGGGTGTTTTTATGAAAAATCTTCTGCCAGGAGGATTTTCTTGTAGAAAATGTTCTGTTAAAAGCATTACCTTACACAAAATCATTTGACAAAAGATTATTTTTAAAGAAAATTTTCTGTCAAGAGGATTTTCTTAAAGAGTAGATTTCAAAATAAATTTCTTTGAATTCCTTTTTTAAATGTTTCCAACTATCACCATTTTCCTTAAACTAAATCTAGTCAAATCTACATAAAATATTTTAAAAGGCGTAATAGTTCCCCTTTTTTCTAAAAACTATTCTACTACTAATATTTTTTTCAAATTCTTTTGATTTTGTTAATTAAATGTTATAACATCGTATCATATATTGTAATTATTAAGTAAAAACAAATTAACAAAAACCATAAATAAAATTATATTAATAAATAAATTAAAAAAATAGTTATTTAAGTATGTAAAAATAATTCATAAAATGTGTTGCATTTTTTTCCACAAAACTACAAAACATTTTAAGAAATATTTCCCCAAAAAAAGAAAAACAAACAAAAAAACTTAAAGTATATAAAACTTTTCATTTCATATACAAAACATAACAAACAAATAAAACAAAAACAAAGTAATATTTATATATATAGCAATTGATGAAGGACCATATATAATAATATTATTATGCAACTTTATCAATAAATTTCTTTATCTCTAGCAAACACACAAACATAAACACTCTCAGTAATTCTTGTGTTTAAAGGACGACAAAAGGATAAAACCAATACCAGAAAATAAGAAAGCAATTGCAATGAAATTTATACATCTTATTCAATTACACACTCACACACACACACTTAACACCCACATAAAACAAAAAATGAAATATTTATAAAAAAAGGACATAATATGTATAGTTTAGTATATATTATGAAATGTTAAATGAAAAAATAACAATAAAAAACAAAGAAAATAATGAACAAATAAAAGAAAATAATAAAAATATTAAAACAAAAATTAAATTTCAATAATAAAAAAACAGATACTAACTAAAGGACCTACATATGAAAAGAAAAAAGAAACACATTATTGATATACTAATTGGAAAAGGTGTTTTATTTTTTCTGGTTTACAAAGGGATAAAATTTAACTGAAATTTACTAAGGTTTCCTGGGAATCTACATAAAATGATAAAAGATTTAAGACTGATCCTTGGAAATTCCATATGGTTTAAAATGGTAAAAAACCCGTAACTATCTGAACAATCACGACAATGATGTCAAGAGAATCTTCTTATAGAAATTCTTCTATTAAGTGTTTTTTTTTTTACAAAAATCTTTTGTCAATAGGATTTTTATAGAAAATATTCTATTTCTTAGAGAAAATCTTTAATCAAGAACTTTTTGCACAAAAAAAATTCTTGGAAATCTTCCATCAAAAGCATTTTCTTATCAAAAATCTTCACTTAAAAGGATTTTCTTATACAAAATCTTATAAAGATAAATCAACTTATAGAAAACTTTTGTAAAAATTATTTTCTTAAAGATAATCTTCTGTGAACTTCATCTTCTTATAGAAAATCTTCTGTAAAGATGATTTTCTTATAGAAAATCTTATGTACAGATGATTTTCTTATAGAAAATCTTATGTACAGATGATTTTCTTATAGAAAATCTTATGTAAAATCTTCTCTGAAGATGATTTTCTTATAGAAAATCTTCTCTGAAGATGATTTTCTTATAGAAATTCTTCTGTAAACTTTCTTATAGAAAATCTTACGTACAGATGATTTTCTTATAGAAAATCTTATGTACAGATGATTTTCTTATAGAAAATCTTATGTACAGATGATTTTCTTATAGAAAATCCTATGTACAGATGATTTTTTCATAGAAAATCTTATAGAAAATCTTGTGTAAAGATTATTTTCTTATAGAAAATCTTCTACAATGATGATTTTCTTATAGAAAATTTTCTCTGACCATGATTTTCTTACAGAAAATCTTCTCTGAAGATGATTTTCTCATAGAAAATCTACTATTAAGATGATTTTCTTATAGAAAATCTTCTCTGAAGATGATTTTCTTATAGAAAATTTTCTGTGAATATGATTTTCTTATAGAAAATCTTCTCTGAAGATGATTTTCTTACGAAAATCTTTCTTATAGAAAATCTTATGTATCGATGATTTTCTTATAGAAAATCTTATGTATAGATGATTTTCTTATAGAAAATCTTCTGCATAGATGATTTTCTTATAGAAAAATTTCTCTGACCATGATTTTCTTACAGAAAATCTTCTCTCAAGATGATTTTGTTACAGAAAATCTTCTCTGAAGATGACTTTCTTACAGAAAATCTTCTGTGAAGATGATTAGAAAATCTTCTGTGAACATGATGTTCTTATAGAAAATCTTCTGCAAAAATGATTTTCTAATAGAAAATCTTCTGTAAACCTGATGTTCTTATAGAAAATCTTCTATTACATGATTATCTTATAGAAAATCTTCTGTGAAGATGATTTTCTAATAGAAAATCATCTGAAGATGATTTCCTTGCAGAAAATCTTCTCTGAAGAAGATTTTCATATAGAAAATCTTCTCTGAAGATGATTTTCTTAAAGAAAATCTTTTTTGAATATAATTTTCTTATAGAAAATCTTCTGTAAACAGTTGATGAAGATAATTTTCTACAGAAAATCTTCTCAGAAGATGATTTTCTTAAAGAAAATCTTCTCAGAAGATGATTTTCTTAAAGAAAATCTTCTCTGATGATGATTTTCATAAAGAAAATCATCTGTAAAAATGGTTTTCTTATAAAAAATGATTTTTTTATAGAAAATGTTCTGTAAAGATGATTTTCTTATAGAAAATCTTCTGTGAATAAGTTTTTCTTATAGAAAATCCTTTGTGAAGATGTTTGATGGAACTCTTCTGTAAACATGATTTTCTTACAAAAAATCTTTTGCAAAGAGCATTTTCTTATTGTAAATCTTATGTCAAGAGGAAAATCTGTGAAAATTCCTTTCTTCCGGAAATTAAAATTTTTGATAAAAATTTCGAATTTTAGAGACAAATTTTTTCATTTTAAAAAACTTACCTTTAGATCTTGAAGCATCATTATATACTGCTTAAGTATTTGCTTGCAATTTCCAAACTGTTTATAGGAATCTTGAATTATTTTTGATTTTATGAGTTTTTGAGGTTAAAGTTGAAAATGAATATTTGAGGTTAAGATTGCCAATTAATGTTTTAGTTAAATATGAAAATGAAATTCTCACTGAAATAAAATAATAAAAACAAAAAATTAGGAAATTTTTGGAAAAAACATAAAAAACACCCTGAAAGATAAATGAAAGCTTTAATAAGTTTATCTTTCAGGAGTAGATAAATATACAATTTGATATGGTATAGGCGAGTTAACACAAAATATATAATTTTGAAATAATTTACAAAAGCGATGAATTATGTATGAAAATGTTTTTTTGATGATTATTTTTTTAAGTAAAAATTTCTTAAAAATTTAAATTGTTTGCAGTAGCAAGTTTTATTATATTTTTTTTGCAATTAATCTTTAAGATTAACATATTTTGTTTTCATACATATAAATGGAACGTTTTTTAAAGAAAGCGCGAAAAAAACTTTCTAATCATAATACATGTGTGTAAGTAATTATTAATATTAATTATAATTTTTTTATATAAATATTTTATTAAATTGTTTAATGTTATAAAATGTGTTTTTCTTTAATAGTGGTTTTAATATTATGAAAATTTCTAACGTGTTTTTACTTTAATATTTAATTAATATTTGAAAAAGGTTAATTAAAAATAAAAAACCCAAAAAGCTTGATTTCTAAGTTTCAACTTAATTTCTTGCTAATTAAGAAATTGTCAAAAATTAAAAAAATTAAATGAAAAACAACCACTACATTCTTATGTTTACGGTGTTTGCATTTAGTAGAAAAAGTTATAAATTTAAATAAAAAAGAAAATGTAAAATAAAAAGGAACTGAGAATATAAAGAGCAGAACCAAAAGGTGAGAGTTCGGAAATATTATTTAAAAGAAAACATTTTCTATACTTTATGAACTTCTGACATTAGCAGTTGGATTTGCAGTTAAATTTATATTGGGATTTTCAGTTTTATCACTAATAATTGCACTATTATTTATTGCCACTAATTCGGGCGCTGAAGCACCACTACTTTGGCTAACTGTACGATTGTGTCCATCCATTGCGGCCGTACCGTTGGATGGTCCATTTGGTGTTGGATTGGTTGCTGTAGTTGTGACTACATTAGTTGCAGCATTTGCTGTATTTACGTCTTTTATTGCTTCGTTTGCAGTTGCCGGGGAATTGGTTGTTGTCTGTTGGTTATTGCTGTTGGGAAATACGGGCGGTATTTCATTGGCTGCTGTTATAATGGGTGTTTGGACCATGGGTGTGGGTGGAGATTTATTAGCAGGTAATTGACCATGAGTTCCACCCATTTGCATGTGGTATCTAGAATTGGAAGATTGTGTAGAGTTAAAGATACTTTTTGTTATTTCTTTTGTAGGTCTCACGATTTTGATACTTTAATTTTTCTTAAAGTTAATTAAGAAAATTTGGAGACATTTTTCGATAAAAAATTAGTTATGGACAAAATGTTCTTTAAAAATATTAGTTTGGGAGAAAATTATCTGTAGAAATGCAAATTTGGGACAACATTTTATTTAGAAAACTTAGTTTGGGACAACATTTTCTATAGAAAACTTTGTTTAGGACATTTTCTATAGAAAACTAAGTTTGGGACAACATTTTCTATAGAAAACTTAGTTTGGGACAAAATTTTCTATAGAAACTCTGTTTGGGACAAAATTTTGTATAGAAAACTTAGTTTGGGACAAATTTTTCTATAGAAAACTTAGTTTGGGACATTATTTTCTATATAAAACCAAGTTTGGGACATAATTTTCTATAGAAAACTTTGTTTTTGACATAATTTTCTATATAAAACTTTGTTTGGGACAACTTTTTCTATAGAAAACTTAGTTTGGCAAAAATCTTCTATGGAAATCTTTGTTTGGGATAAAATTTTCAACAGAAACTTTTGTTTGGGGCAAAATTTTCTATAGAAAACCTTGCTGGGACATAGTTTTCTATGGAAAATTTTATTTGGGACGACATTTTCTATAGAAAACCTTGTTTGGGATAAATATTCTATAGAAAAATTTGTTTTGGGAAAAATTTTCCACAGAAAACTTTGTGTGAGACAAAATTTTCTATAGAAAACTTTGTTTGGGAAATTTTCTGTAAAAGTATTTTTGGAACAAGTATAAGTATTTTTTGGACGAATTTTCGATCAAAATTAATTTTGAGTCAAAGAATTTTTGTGACAAAATTTTCTATAAAAAATTTTTTTAAATAAATTGTTCTATAAAGTATTTTAAGATTAAATTGTCTGTAAATGGATATTTGGGACAAAATTTTTTCATAAAATTTTTTGGGACAAAATTTTTGTAAATAAAGTTTTAGGACAAAATTGTCTACAAGAAAATTTTATCAAAATTATTTATACATAATTTATGAAACACAATATTCTATAAATACATTGTTTTTGAGAATATTTCTCGACGCAATAAACTTGGATACGATAATTTTTGGACATAATTTGGACGTGATAAAACTTCCCAAAAAATGGGAAATTAAAGAGCAAATGGAAAATTATGATCAATTATGGAAATTTCCTTTACTTACTTGTAAATATTCTCTGTAGACTCAACTACACCCTGTGTTAAATTCAAACTTCTACCCTTGATGCCCGCCTCTTTGGCTGGAGGAGACCACCAATTGAAAACTCTGCCCACTACGGGAACATGACGTAAAATGCCCTCTTGCCAAAGTCTCTCCTCAGTTTCTCGTTGCAAATCAGCAGTGGCCGCTTGAATGCCCTAAAAAATACCAAAAATACCATTAAAAACAAAAGTTTTACATTCAACTTTACCCTCCAACCTACCCTCTTAACAATTTCTGACATGGTATCCAAAACTCTGGAATTCTCCTGAACATTCTTGCCCACCGAAACCACTAAATCCAATAACTCTTCCACATCCGTTTCATGTGTTACCATACCAAAGCGTACACATATTAAACCATCTGGCCCCTCGCCCAGCGAGAAAGCATTATCGGTGGCTTTTAAAGTTTCCACCAAATCGACATTTAATTTATTAAGTTCAGTTTTAGCCTGATCGGTTAGTAGAGTTTCCCAGCCTTCGGGCACAAAACGTACACCACCCATACCGGCCCATTCGGGTAAATTAACCAAACGCAAAACATCACTTTTCTCCACTAGATGCATGAAAGTGGCTTTATGTTTAATGGTGGCCCGTAAAATGTCCACATGGGTCTCTAAACTTTGGGCAAAATTCTCTAAATTTTCTGCCGTAGGAGGCTGTTCGCCCAGACTTAGTTCAAGTGGACAATAGCGTATGCAAGTGCCGTGTACAGCATGTTCTATGATTTCAAAATCGAACTGCAAATGTTTGGTAAATAAAAAAATATTCGTTTTATTAAACTTATTACTACTTACATTGGGACAATCGCGTTGCAAAATTTGTCCTAGCCAAGAATTTAAACGATCAAAATATGAAGCATTGTGGAGTTTTTCTAATGACTTAACACCTTCCAGTGAACTGGTATCGTCGCCTGTAGTAGAAGTATTTAAAGTTGTACTGCCATCAAATTGAAATACCACTACAGAAGCAGCTGTTTCAAACAGTAACTAAATGACGATGATTAGATAGGGATTAGTAAATGGTTTATTTAAGTTCGAAATATTTAAAACTTACATTAACATCGAGAGGTTTATTTATGACATCCACCAATGATTTGCCAGATTGAGCACCGGGAGCTCTACTCTGAAATATATTTAAATCATCGAAATATATTTAAATAATCGAATAAAATAGTCTATCTAGAGATTTATAAATTTGCGTCAATAGCGCTGCGTTATGCTCTGTTATTATTCGAATAAAAGTGGATTTGGTTTCACAGGTTAAAACGTCAGTCCGAGTAATTTAATTCCCACAGTTGGTAAGTAGTTTGTGTTTTAGTCTGTCAGACCAGAGGTCTCTCATCTTATCTCTCATAAATTATTTTCAATTAAATATACTTCTTCGATAGTATAGTGATAAGTAACACCCCACAAATTGCAATAATAAATTACTTACCACAACTTTAATACCCTCACATTCAGAAGCAATTTCAAACAAAATACTGCAAGTTTGAAAAGCTACATGTATACGCTCAGAGATGGAGTCACGACCTAAAGCTTGTAAACTGGTCCACAAAGATAAAGCATTAAGACGACGCGATAAAATGGGATCAGATTCAAAAGAATTTAAGGCAGCATTTTGAAGTTGACGATGAAGAAGCTAAAAAGAACACAAATAACAATAACAAGTCATACAAACTTACAAACAGAAAACTTACCACAATAGGTAGACTGGGTACACCCAACCAACTGCCCAAACTTAAAACTATAGAATCCACATAAGAACTTATCTATAAAAGAAAATAATGTTAATTTTAACAAGTAAAAATCTAGCTTTAACCCACCACTCCTGGTCCTTGAGAACAAACGAGAGCCGCTAAACCATGACCGGTGGCATGCAGCCATAAATTGTGCGTTTTACAAATGTCATGCATTCTTAGTAAATTATCTACATAGCCACACAAAGAAGCACCTATATCAGCTACCACCAAGAGAGGAGTTCTTTGAGAAGCCAAATCAATTTGTATTTGCCTCTGCAGCAGAGATAAATCCATGGTACCAAATGTGCTATTGGCTGGTATCAAACGTATTGCATCTAAGGGTATACCCAACTGACGACAAGCATATTGCAAACGCATAGGCGTGGTATTCTCCGATATATATAAACAGGGATGAGCTAAAGCTGGTATACCACCTTCTAAATAGCCTGGACAACGGGCCACTATTGCCAAACGTACTACACGTAAAATGGCATCGGCATTGTCATTATGGAAACTACTAGCTGGATCCATAAATCTAAAGAGTGTGCCCAACCAGTGGGTGGTATCACCTGCTATATTACCAGTCACTCTCACCAACTGTTTGCGATCCAAGTGCGATAGATAAGCCACTATACTGTGTGAAATTAAAGCCAAGTGTGAGACATCATCTAATGCAGGCAGGGGAAATTCGGGTTCATCCTCAGAATCGGCATAGGAAATAAGTTGTTCCAATGACTTTAAAATTTCCGAAGGAGGTTTGCGGCTGCCATGTAAAAGTGCCACCACACTCACCGAATTGGAGGCCAACGATGATGACAAATCTTCTGATTTGTCTGTAACATCTGACGTATTAGCATTGAAGTCAATCGATTGCTGTTGTGGCGCATCAGTAGGGGTTGGTGGTGGTGCTGTTTTAACATTTTCCAAACGTTGCAAAACTTGTGAGGTCTTTAGCTCTAATTCAGCCAAACCGGAACGTATCTGTAGAGATAAAATCACTTTTATTATGATTATTTAATATAAATTTCATTGCTAATTACACTTGAAGCTGCAATTTCATGTTGTTGAGCTTCTTTTTTATCGTCATCACAGGCACCGGACATTTTTTATCTTTTATCTACTATATTTTATTGGTTCTAACAATTTGCCCTATATTGTTTTGTTTCTCAGTTTATTTGCGTTCTTCACTTTTAACAATTTCGAAATACCACGTATTTTGTTTACACAGTTGTGTGTATGTGTTATAATTATGCTTGTTCTAATATCAAAATAAAATTTTATCGGATTTTTTTATTGTTTTTCGTTTAAAATCATTAAAAACTATGCACTTTTTTCCTCCAATTGTCGTCGTCAGTATTTTCTATTATTTTTCTTTTTCATTCGTCAAACGTCAGTTGTCATTAAAAGTCTACACAGCAGTGTTGCCTATTAGCTGGTCATGTTGAGTTGTTTATGTGTTGTTGCAGGGGGAGTTAGAAGTTTTTTTTAGATTTTAGTGATTAAAACGTAAAATTTTAATTTGAAAATTTAATGGAGGCAATTCATTTGTTGGTTACATAGAGAAATAGCTTAAGTAGGAAAATTTTAATTTTAAAAATTTTATTTTTAATACGAAAACATTAAATAACTAGACAATTAATGACCACTATTTGAACTTCAACCAATTAACATGTAGATATTCCGCCAGTTAAAACAGTTTTTGTATGAAATACATCGCTACAACAAAGAAAAAAACAGAAATAGAGAAAATGGGAATAAATATTCTAAATGCTAAGGTTATTTAACAAAATTAAAATTTTTTCTAAATTTTAACTCAAATTCAGTTTAATTATATTGTATGGAATTTTTTAACTACATATTAAGACGTAAAAACAATTTTAATTGTTTATATTAGCGTCCATTCTTTCAAGATTATTTGTGTTTTGTCATAAAATGATTTAACATGTTCTGTGATAGTGTTATAAAAGTCACGTTTGTAAATTTAAAAGTAATTAAATCGTTGATTTATTAAGCTAAGTGCATTTTAAGTGAATCATTTTAAATAAAAATGTTTTGCTAAAATTTGTTTTTATTAAATAAAGTATAATAAGTAAAATGTCGATAATAAAATAATTTTGTATTTCTTTTCAAATCAATTTTTATTTTACTTACTCACTTACTTTTTATAACTGACATTTTTATAGTGAGTATAGTGTAACGAACCCAAATGAAAGAAAATAATTAAATTACAAGTTCAAGTATATAAAATCAAACTACATATAACTAAAATCAACTTCGGTTCAGATTTGATTATAGCCCAATTCGGAAATAACTTTAACTCTCATAAAACGAATTAAAATGTCGGTATCGAGATAAATTTCAATCTAAAATCCATATTTACTGAATAGTTCCGATAAAATGATCTCTTTGGAAAATTATTTTTTTTGTCGTAGAGTATTATGTAGTCGATCTAGACCCACCATACTTTTTTAATAGTATTAAGTACAACATGATGACTAAGATATTTCATTATTTCAGTATACATGTAAATTTAATTTTAAATTGCAAATATTTTTGTAACTCACATAAAACCAAAATTGTTTACATTTAATAAAAATCTACACAAAATGATATTTAAGAAAAAAGTGGTTAGTTTTAAAAGCGGGGTATACATGAAAATTTTTACTTATTTAATCAATAAAACAAGGTTGTTAAATTAATAAAATGTTAACAAACGCACATTTAGAAAAAATTGCAATTTATTCTCATTAAAACTAGCAAATTGCTTCAGTTCTTCAAACACATTTTTTTTAATAAAAATATAATTTTTCATATAACTGTTTTCATCAATTAAATCAATTTTGCAAAATAACTTACTTTGAATTAAAAAATTTTATTTTTCATATGTTTTTTTTATTTCACAATTTTCTTTCAATATATTGAATTTTTTAATATAAAAATCCCTTTGTTTTATACCGTTCTTTTTATCTCTGTATATTTTCTGTTAATAAACGAAAAATAACGATTTCCTCAAATTGTAGCGTTTTTTTAACAGTACTGTTGGTTTGTTGGTAGACATCACTGCTTAAAAGTCTCCACTGATAAATGTAAACAAAACCATAAATATCCCTGTTTTAGTATATTACAACTCTGTTTTCAACAGTTTACCGCTATTTTTCATCGTTTACTTGGAAATTTTTCGCTGCTTTTGGCAAAGTAAAGAAATTAATAAAATTAGATGGTTTTAATGATATAAATTTAATAAAATCGTTTAATTTAGTTTAAATAAGTGTTAATAAAAGTGTTTTTATATTGTTTTGTGTGTATACAAGCGGATTTCAAAAAGATATTCGTGTGTCTATTAATCTTTGGCAAATGAGACAGTCGCAGCCGGCTTAGTGGGATCCTGTCGTGTGTGTGGTTTGTGTGCGGGAGTAAATTTTGGTGGGGCGTTTGTTTAAAGTGTTAATGAAAGGCAATAGTTTTGTTTTTAATTATGTACGAAGTTATTAACAATTTTAGCAATAGTGTTTGCTGCCTTGTTGGCCAAGAAATTGTGGCCGACATTTGTTAGTGTTAGTGTGCAGAATGTAAATGGACGGTTATTGTATATTATTGTTGCAATGTTTATAATTATGAACGAAGTTATTAACAATTTTAGCAATTATGTTTGTTGGCTAGTTGGCCAAGAAATTGTGGCGGACATTTGTTAGCGCCAGTGTGTAGAATGTAAATGGATGCTGATAGTATGTTATTGCTGTGATGGTTTTGGCTCAACATTGTTGTTGGTGTTATAATTAATAGCTATTTGTCAACTCCGTGGATATCTTTATTCTTAATTACAAAAGGTAAGTGCATATTTTATATAATGTACATATTAAATGCAATTAAAACAGTTTTCTTGTTGGGAAAGTTAGTTAATTTTTAGAAATTGTTAAGATCAAATTCGAGGTGAATGATTTGTTTACTGTACCTTGTACTTGTACCTTGTACTGTCTACCTATGTTAAGTATACATAATCTTGTTTGTGAACGTCGATGATACATATGCTCGCGATGGTTTTTGGACGTGGAGCCTTTTTTGTATTTTGAGAGATAACAGGTATAATTATGAGACTTTATGGAGTTTGGGAGACTCTATGCTGCTAAACTACATTTCATATGACGTGCAAAACATACAAAATGAAGATACAATACAAATGTATCTGTGACTTGTTTCAATATATCAAGATCTATCTATTGGCAAATATCCTTCCAATGTATTCTTGTACTTAACATACATTTTTGTAAATACGGTTCATAAGTCAATTGAAAAAACATGGTATTAACTTCTTTAGATTACGGATTGTATTATATTTAAACTTTAGCATGATTGTACAATTGTACTCTTTCAGTGCATTAGCCCGTTTAGTACAATTGTGCGTCAATAACTCGTTTTATACAAATTTTACTGAAAAAAACTTAATATTTAAACCGATTTTGGCCAAATAATTATCAAACTTCAGAAAGATTATTTATTTACATAAGTTTTCAAATTTCATATAAATTTCAAGAATAAAGCGCCGTTGCTACCCTTTGGAAGAACCGTTAAACCCAGCCTAAGACACTTAAATTTTTTGACAAAACTTGAAAGAAGTAGTACATACTTATATCCCCAAAAATCTGAACCAATTTGTCTCTTCTGCAGAGTTTTGAAATAATTTTTGGAGAATCTGATTTTGAAATTTAAGAACCTTGACTTAAAACTGAAATACATTTATCACTTTTTACCATTCTTAATACTTATTATATTTATCTTTTAACTTTAATAAATTCTCTGCAAAATACTTTAAATAACAACATTTTCACTAATTTTGTCGTCATATTATTATTCTAAGCTCTCATAAATTTATCGACTTACCCTTTTCGAAAGCCTTCTTCTAGTCACATATACACGTACTACATACTCACTCATAAACTATTGACAAAAAATGCAAAAATTCTTATTTCCATAGGAAAATTGCTGGTTTTAATTTTTGTCTATAATAAATTCTCTTTGTTTACGCAGACATTTCTTTTGCTACATGTTTTCTAACGTGTTTTTTGTTCGTTTTTTTGGCTTTGTTTAATGTAAAACGTTTTTAGTAAAATTACATTGAAGAAACTTTACATACTTTAAGGCAAAATAAGAAAGTAAACAAATTGCAATGACATCATTTTGAAAAGGGGGAAATATGTACGTAAGAAAAACACTACTCATACGCATATATGTACCTTCATTTTCTATTTAAAATGTTTTTTTTTCTTTAAACATGATAAAACATGAGGAAAGTATAAATACTCTACTCCTTGGTATTACTACCACATACTCAGTATTGCAACCTTTTTCTTTAAAAAAACCTTTAACACTTACACCGGTGGCAAAAACTGAAACGGTAAAAGTTGTATCAGCAACTAAAAACAAACATCCACATTTTGCATTCTCCACATATTTAAGTACATAGCATAAGTTTAAATCAGGTTTATAGGAGATTTGAAAATCGGGTGTTATTCTTCGAGTAAATTGACGTAACGTATGAGGTCCTTTCTGTATAAAATGTTTGTGTCCTTTCTATTGAGATTAATAATCTGATCCTTATTTGTTCTCACTAGATTATCTAGATTTCTGAATGATAATCGGATCCTTATTAACTTTTTAGAAACTGTCTGGACTAGGTTTTGATTATTTCATTTGATTAATATTCTACATGATATTTTTGATATAGTTATTAAATTAACAAAAACAGTTAATTTTCCTAGCTCCTGTGAAAATACCCAATATTAAGATAGGAAGGTATTTTACTGCAAGGGTTTGCGAGCATTATTTCCATACAAACTGGTAATAATGTCGGAATATCAGTTTATCTTTTATTAGAATTTCTGTGTCTCTATAATTCAGATTTGTTGTTCTAGTGCTGACTTCATTTTGCCTTACTAGAGATGGAGAAGGTCTAGTTAATCGACCGCAATGTCTGAAGGAGTTTTAAGAATAATTCTCAATCATTCCTGAATCTTTAAAAAATCTAATGAAAGCTAATAGAGAAATTGGAAGTGCTGACCCAATATCTTTAGAGACAAAAACAGAAAGCTTCCAGTACATATCTCTTGATCAAACTATTTCTAACTCTTGCTTAAACACAAATCTCTGAATCCCTTCTGTTAATGTTTCAGGTAGATCTTGTTGTTGTTGTTGTAATTTCTGTATTAAGGTTCAAGTCAAGAAATTTGGTTACTTTGGTATGTGGCTCCATCCCGATCTCAGTTGTGCCAGATCAACTTTTGCTTTCTGCGGCAGGGACGACCTTCTCTGATATAAACCTCCTAAAACCACAAGGAGTGTCCTTTCGCAAGACTTCTACTGATTTAAGCCCTGTGAGATCTGAGTGGTTATGGCGTTAATGCTGAGAAGGTGCTGTGCATCTTACGGAATCCATGCTGGTGACGACGATGGCTTGACAGCTGTGAGAGGAGCGTATCAAGACTCTTCGCGACTGGTGAAGGGAGGGGTCTGTTCTGCGTTCTTCGTTGGTTTTAGTATCGGGATGATTCTGCCCTTTTTCCACTCATTGGATATTATCAGGGAGCTCGTTATTAGGCCAAGTTCAAATTAGACGTTAATGCATTTATCACAATCGATGGAAAAACTATGTTAGATGTAAGTAAATTAAATGGAAACTCTATTTTAAACGTAAAATAAAGTGACTGTCAGTCACTTAACTGTGATGCAGTTAAAATATATACACATTCAAACATATTCCAACGAACAACAACAATATGTTCAAAATCATAGATAGAATAAAATAAAATACAAAACTAAAAAACGAATAAAACTGAAAGATAAAGAAGACGAAAATACAAGATTAAAGATGGAACGATGATGGCACATTCCAGTCACGATTCACATTCAAAAGGATTAAAGGATTTCTTAGCCATTAACTTGGAATAAAACTTTGTATGTACAAATACGAATGTGGTAGATACAACAACTACAGCTACTTTATTCTCTACTTTTCTACTTGCAACACCGGCAGACACTTTATTCAACTGGGCCACAATGTCACAAATGTATATGCTATTTGGGTTGCAGTAGTAAACTGTCAGCAGTGTGAGTGTATTAAAATATTCTCTTTTTTTTTGTTTCAACATCAAATGATGGATTTTAACACTACAAATCGAGACAAGTTATTTTCTTTGGTTTTGTATCATTCATTTTCATTGGAAGTACACAGAATGATAAAATGGTTTTATTTAAGTGGCAATGAATACAACTCGTAACATGAGTTGTGTGAGTTTATTCTTTATTTTATACCACGATGAGTATTTTGTTTTCATTTTTTATTAGCCAGTGCGAAAGATCAAGAACTTTAATTAAAATGTAACTAAGTGCTTGTAGAAGAATGTAATGTAACTAAGTAGCTGGTATGTAAAGGAGTGTATTGTTGTTAGAGAGAATTGTTTCGACCAGAAAACCAGTATAGTTATAATGGACAGATTACTTAAGATGGAGGACATCTTTTGTTTGCGATTGCTGTGAAAATAGTGGATTGCTTTCTATATGAGCTTCCGATTGTTGTTTATATAGGGGACATATTGAGTTTCCGATTGCCGTCTATTAGTGGAAAGTGTTACTTAAAAAGAGGACATCCGATTACTATACAAATAGTGGACAACAACTTTGTATATATAATGTTAACAACTTGAGCTTCCGATTGCTGTATAGGGGACATTTCGAGCTTTTGATTTATGTCTATATAGTATGATATCGAACACGTTCAACGAATGGTTGACAGAAAATTCCGAACTCCAACGAGCTCTGTCCCTCTCTTAACCGGAAATTAACCTAGATTCTATTGACCCTTGATAGACATTAGTTTAGGCTTCGCTAAAGAAGTTTCCATTTCCAGTTTATACTAAGTCTGTCATTGTTCTTAAAATACGACTTTTCTTCAAGATCTAACTACTTGATAGTTAATGGCTACGAGATATACACTTCATCGGCAAACGATTAATAATAGGAATATATAACTACGAATGCAATCCATAGCTATAGCTGCTAACTTCGATCTACAACCCTACGAGGCAAATACAAATTGTTAGAAGTACCGTTTAAATCTCTTAAGGATTGGCCAAATTAGGTTCCCGTAAAATCGCGAACTTCCCTTCGCCTATCCAATTAAGAACGGTTCAATTGATTAAAAGGTTTTAATTAAAAAACATGTTCTGAACACACATATTTTCCTTAGAGTTTCTTACTTAAAATAATTACAACATTTTTAAATTAATTTATCCTGACAATGCAATAAAAAAAACTCATGATAACCTATCTGCAGTTTTGCCATCCACACACATGATATACATAAGTAAGGAGTATGATTGTTACTCGTTACTTTTATTTCTCGTAAATCCCAGTGCCTTTACCAGGTCCAATAGTGAAAGCAGAAGGTAGATGTGATTTAACATGTCATTTGTAACATTATAAGTAAAATGTTGATTGTATCCTTACCAAAGGATATTTTTAGACGTTTGCCAAGAACATTCTTCATTAATTGGAAGAAATTGTTATAAATGTTGCTTGTTGAGATTGTTGAAGATTTGTAACTTAATAAAATGAAGAGTGTATTAAATAAATAATCTAGTAATTAAATAGAAAAGTATTAAACTTTAAACAATTTTAAATTGGAATATATAACATTCATTACAGTTGAATATAACTAGTTAGGTTGATTATTTCTCTTTGAAATATTGATGATAATAGAACGAAAAAAAAACCTAAACACTATACAACTATAAAATTCTAGGCAAATTGACTTGAATTGAGAATTCAAAAGCACAAAAAATAACTGTGAGAAATAAAGAACATAAAGTAAAGAAAGGAGCAAGGAAATCTAAAGAAACATTAGAAATTCCTTTGGGGTTCCTGTTAGCATCAGAATCCGTTCAAGTTGACTTCAATTTTTAGTCATTTTTATTTTCATGTTGTAGTTGTAGTTATTTGTATGAACCATTCAAACACACAATATGTAAAGACATAGGAGGTTAAGCGAAAAAGGACTTTTTAAATATAATACAAAAAAATTTTAATGTATTGCTCTTAATAGAGAGAGAGAGAGAGTCTTTTATGAACTTCTTTTAATCCCAGCTTAATCCCCTGCTTAAGGATCTTTTTTAATATTCTTAATAGAAACATCATTTAATGAATTTTTCTTATAAATAATGGATACCAGTAGTTCGACAAGGAGTTAATGTATTTGAAAAAACATTTCCTCTAACATCTAAGCACCTGGTTGGCTCTAGTCTCTCATCACGGATGTACTCTTTTTAAACGATAGTGAAGATAATCGTGACTTTAGTGTCCCCGTTGTAAGCGAGAGAGTGGACAATTAAAAAAACAAAACATAACCTTTTTGTCTGTCTCTACGTTATCTATGGGTTGACGATTGACTTCCCCGAAGGACAAGCTCATGATAAAATAGCTAGTAACCTGGGCAGTCGGTGGCTAGGGGTAATCCTAAATGGTAGTTAAAATAGTTAGTTCGGGACTATCCGACTAAACTGCTGGGATTTTAGACTGGTACTTAGTAGTACTTCGACTTCTTCTATAGCTGAACGTTCATTTCCCAAGAAATAACTTAACGAATTGTTCTCGTACCTATGTATGCACATTAGCAACTACTATATATAATGTTGTGTTAGTGATTGACTAAGTGTTGTTGTATGAGTTTAGTAACACACGTACTTGCTTGTACAAGTAAAAGGAAAAAGTTTGGAGAAAAAATAAATGAATACATAAGGATACAAATGCACACTGATACAAATTCATACACATGAAATGATACATACATATGTACATGCAAATGTACATACATACATATCCTGCAGTTCGGGCGGGATAAGTTAATCCGCCGACTGGAGACTTAATTCAGGAAAATTAAGTAATATTGTTAGCGAGAGTTGGCCATACGTTACCTTACAAGACACTAGTGGTTTAAAAAGTAATTAGAGTTTTATATAAATCGGAAAGTAAGCGTAATGTTTAACTTTAAAACTACAGGGTAAATAAACAAGTTTTTTATTAAAGTTATAAAAAAATAATCATTTGATGGTTTTCAATGAGTGAGTGAGAATGACTGAATGATTGACCCTTAGGCAAAAACATATACATATACACGTATGTATGTATAGCAGATGTAGTATCCCAGCAGTTCGACAAAGAGTCAATGCATACGAAAAAGATAGTAATTTCCACTAATAGTTAACCACCTGGATGATCGTAATTCGTATGTTTTGGGTCATTCGTCACGAATGTACCCTTTGTAATCGAGAATGAAGACAGTCGTCACTTTAGTGTCCTCTTTGTAAGCGGGAGCGGAGACAGTCGTCTTTTTACTGTCCTCAAGTAAGCTAGAGATTATACTCTTAAAAGTTGTTTTTTTTTTGTACTTCCGAAAGACAATCGTCACTTTAGTGTCCCCTTTGTAAGCGAGAGCGGAGGCAATCGTCTCTTTACTGTCTCTTTGTAGGGTGTAGAGTGACGATTGACTTCCTCGTAGGACAAGCCCATGTTAAAATGGTCGGTCACCTGGGTAGTCAGGTGGCTAGGGGCCACCACAAGTGGTAGGTTAAGTGGTCAGTTCGGGACTGTCCAGTCGAACTACTGGGATATTCTTCATATTTGTTGTTTATGTGTTTGTTTCTATCTTAGCGCACTAGTGTGAGTATCGTGTTAAGTAAATAATGACAATGTCACAAAATTTACCACCTTTTATTTCGTATATATGTTTGATGTGTGCATGAGTTTTATTTAATTTTTTTTCCTAGCAGGTCACACAAGTGTTAATATGAGTCATCTGTGCGTGTTCTATTGACAATTTTTATATCACTTACCTTTTTCTGTCCACCACACATCACTGCATAAATCTTCCTCTTTTTGTGTGTTACACTCTAGTAAATGTATGAACTTTTCTTTTGATTAAAGACATTGGGTTACAGGTGGTAAGATATTGTCAAAAGCTGTTCTTAATTCATGGGATTTAATCTGAAGTTCAAGTTATCGGTAGAATAGAAAAGTTTAAGATTAAACACGTTACTATTGGGATTCTGGAAGAATTGCCATTTTGGATGTCAAATGTGTGTTATTGCAGATCTGCTGCCGATTTTAAGACGTGATTACAGATTTTCGTTTTTTTTTTGATAAAAAGTATTTCAATTTTAGTGCAATTTAAGGTCCTACAGCTGATCTTAATTTTAAAGATCTGCACAGAGGGAAAAAGAAATATACACGCTTGGTACCAAATTGGCACCAAAGAGTTTGTAATTTTTCAATAACAACCGTTGTCAAAGTATATACATACGTACGACAACACTATGTCGCAACGTTGTCAACATTGCAACAATTCGTTGTCAAAATCTAAATTTTATACACATCCGTTGTCTAAATGTTAACAAACGTGGTAAGCTCACTATTGGCAACGGATTGTTTGCAATAGTGAACTTACCACGTTTGTTAACATTTAGACAACGTATGTGTAAAAAATTTAGATTTCGACAACGAATTGTTGCAATGTTGACAACGTTGCGACATAGTGTTGTCGTACGTATGTATATACTTTGACAACGGTTGTTATTGAAAAATTACAAACTCTTTGGTGCCAATTTGGTACCAAGCGTGTATATTTCTTTTTCCCTCTGTGTGGAGCCGTTTTTAGGTATATTATATAAAAATCAATTTTGAATGGAAAATATGAGTGACCACGGATGTTAGGTATAAAATTCTCTTAAAAATTTAAGTTTTCGTTTAATATTTGAAGAAAACGAAAGACAGAAACTAATTAAGTAACAACTAAATTAAACACCTCTCAATGCTTCCCTTGCCACTGTGACTCCTTTAGTCACTTTATACACTCGTTTCTGCCAAATAAAATTCTAAACATTGTTTGTTTTCAGCTTGTAAGTTTTCAACAACTATATTTTTCTTTCACTCTCATTGTAAATCTTTGCCATGCATACAAGGATACAGAGATTCAGCTTTTTTTGTTTGTCATAAATTCATGTATAGATGTTAGAAAAAATCATAAAAAAAAATGTTGCATTTGAACTGATTTTTTATGTAATTTTTGTTTTTGTTGCTGTTCATATACATAAAACTGCAACAAACTCACTCGTAAATACATATCTACATACATTCATGCATATGTATGTTCATTCATTCTAACATTCATTCACATTTAGTGTAAAGAATAAAAAAAGTTGAGTTCAGCATTGAATTTTTATGTTTGATGGTTGTTTGGTTGTTGATATGATGGTGGCAGTGGCAGCAGCCAACATAAGAAGCAACTACAAGAGTGAGTACTTAATGACTATTTAATGTTTGTCATGTCTGCTGCTGCTCTTTGCTGCATGTAACAACTGACCTATTTCAAAAAATTTACTTTTTAAATCTTGTCGTTATTGTTTTTGTTGTTGTTGCATGTTTAGTTTTTAGTTTTATTATATACGAAGACCTCGTTTCTAAAACAATAATATGCCTTGTTGTTGTTTTTATTATTATTTTTCAAGCTTGTTTTATTTATTTTTTAATACTCGTTTAGATGTATTTTCGTATATGCACTTTTTATGTTGGTTTTTTGTTGTAAATAAGCAATTGTCAAATTGTAAATACATTTACATATATGTTCATTTAGTTTTTGTTTTTATTGCACTCGTATGCAAAACTAAACTTAACAACTATTTAGTTAAATTAAGTGACATTAGTGCTTTTGTTTAAATATTAAATTTTGTTGTAAAGAAGTTTTAAGGGAAAATGAAAATTGTATTAAGATTAAATTTTAATTTCCTTGAATTTGGAACGTGAATCCAAATTAAGGAGTTGTGATCACAAAATCGCCTGTAGATCTCTAAATAACGTTCCAATAGAGATAGTTGCAAAAATTCATGAATATTCATAATTCTGATTAACGCAGAAATAGATTTTTATATAAAAACCCTAAAATTGACGTTATTTAGTCAAAATCTTCGATCACTTTATATATTCTTTAAAAATTTATTTTTATATAAAAAACTACCAATCGACTGTTGATTGTTAAAACGCGTTTCGATAAACAAAATTGTAAAATTTCATAATTTTCATCAAAAATCGTTTTTTATATAAAAAACCTAAAATCAGCTGATAAGATTCTGACAACTGAAAAATTTTACTAGATTCTAACAATATTTATATAGAAAATGTAGATCAGATTCTGACAACTATTCTAGATGAAATTTTGATAACGTTTCTTGAGAAAAAGTAGATCAGATTCTGACACCTTTGCCATAGAAAAAGTGGCTTCTAAAGAAAAAGTTGATCAGTTTCTGAAAACTTTTTTAGAGAAATAGTTGATCTGATTTTGGTAAACTTTATTGTAGAAAAAATAGATCAGATTCTGAAAACTTTTTTCTGGAAAAAGTAAATCAGATTCTGACAACTTTTGTATGCAAAAAGTTGATCAGATGCTGACAACTTTTTTATGCAAAAAGCTGATCAGATTCTGACACTTTTCTATGGAAAAAGTTGATCAGATTCTGACAACTTTTCTATAGAAAAAGTTGACCAGATTCTGACAACTTTTGTATGGAAAAAGTTGGTTAGATTCTGACAACTTTTCTATTGAAAAAGTTGATCAGATTCCGAAAACTTTTCTATGGAAAATGTTCGTCAGATTGTGACAACTTTTCTATAGAAAAAGATGATCAGATTCTGAAAATTTTTCTATGTAAAAAGTTGATTAGATTTCGACAACTTTTCTATGGAAAAAGTTGATCAGATTCTGACAATTTTTCTATGGAAAAGTTGATCAGATTCTGACAACTTTTCTATGGAAAAGTTGATCAGATAATGATGATGATTAGATTCAGAAATTTTTTCTATGTAAAAAGTTGATTAGATTCCGACAACTTTTCTATGGAAAAAGTTGATCAGTCTGACAAATTTTCTATAGAAGAAGTCGATCTTACAACTGACAAGTTTTCTATAGAAAAAGTTCGGATTCTGATAGCTTTTCCACAGAAAAAGTGATCTAGAAAAAAAGTTGATCAGTTTCTGATAACTTTTCTAGAGAAAAAGTAGATAAGATTTTCTTTTCTGCAACCAAAATTTTAACTAGAAATCTCGAACTATCTTATTTATTAAGACATTTTTTTTAAATTTATTTATTTCTATTGTAATAATATTTCTAATAAAGTTTTCACGACATAACTTTTCTATTTCTTGGAATTTTCTTTTGGCAAAAATTTGTTTGTCATGTCCAAGTACATGATTAACTTTTTGCTATTTATTCGTTACGATTGCATCGTGTTCATAGACCACACGACCGTGTTCGTAATACGTTTTTATTTTCTTTCTTCTTTTTATTTTTTTGGTATAACAATCAAGAAGAGGTCATCTAAATTGACCTTCATAAATACGCATCGTACTCGAACATAAACATTATTTTCAGTTTCTTCGTTTTTTTTATACAATATTTTTTGAGAATTTCTTTGTTTTGTTTTCTTTTCTACACAATTGATTGTTTATTGGTGTGTATGCGTTTCAAGTCCATATATGGATGAAGTAGGTGTATACCCGTGAACAGTTTGTTGGGGGTTGAGAAAATAATGGGTTTTTGTGTTTATTGCAGTTATTGTGTGGTGCTAGAAGTGGGTTTTAAGTTTTGGCTATAAATTAATGGGACTTAATTGGGTTTAGTTTAATGAGATTTACTTCTATTGTTCTCTTAATGGGAGTTTAAAGCTGTTGTTTCATAAGCTTTCTAGTACTCTTTTATAATGTTTGCTGGGTTATTTATCAAATATATCTCTATATATGGCTTAGTATCTCCAGTGTGTTATTATTTTTTTTTACAAATTTTCTCCTTCTTTGTTCATATGTATTTATTTTTTTAATTTTCTTAAAACATGCACAAAAAAAAGAAACGCAAAACTTTTCTTTACCTAATGCCAACTTTGTCTCGGTATCAGTGCTAAAAAAACACAAAAACAACTGCTATGACACAGACTGAAAATGAAACTCCAACGTCTCGAAACAGAACTTAAATGAAAGATGAAAATAAAGTAATGAAGTCTCCTAAAAATAACCAGCCATTTTGTTTTTGTAATTTACCCATTTGGCTGCCAAGTCGTCGGGTTTGTGGCTCTCGATTCTACTATTCTCTATTCAAATTGTAATCGTTCTGTTAGAGTGTTTACCTTAATGGTCTGAAATTTATGGCACTACAGGACAAACAACAACATCAATGAAGCATAAAACGAAAAATTCTGTAGTTTTTTTTTTTTGCTACTTCATTTTTTTCGCCAAAAAAAGGACATGACTATACTCGTTTATATTCTACACGATGTAGAAATTTGTAAATAAATATTAGTATTTATAATTTTTTTATATTATTGCTGTTGCTGCTGTTGTTGTAGTTGTTTGCAATACAATAAATGATGTTTTGAATGTATGAATTTGGCACAATGACAGCGGAGGACTTTATTTATTTATTTGTATTATTAGGCAGGTTAGAAAACGAGTCTTTTTTAAGTAGGATATGGGAGTAGGTGTTAGGTAGAGTTGGTGGCTTAAATATTCATAGTTTTCATTATTGAAGGAGTTAAACTTTTTAGAGAATATTGAAATCTAGAAATGTTGTTCTGAAAAAGTTGTTCCGATTCTTACAAATTGCATCGATTCTGAAAACTTTTCTACAGAGAAAATTCTTCCGATTCTCGCAACTTTTCTATAGAGAAAGTTGTTCTATAGAAAAAATTTTTATAACTTTCCTAGAGAGTAGTTTACATTTTGACTTTCCTATAAGAAAATGTGGTTCAAATACTAACAGCATTCCCGCGGAAAACATTTTCTTTATAGAAGTTGCCAGAAATTTTGACAACTTTTTCTGCTAAAGAAATTATTTTTATTTCAATAACATCTTCATTAGTTACCATTTAACTTCATCTAGAAAGTAAAACAAAATTATTCTAAATTGCTTAAAAATGTCCTTGGAACATAAATCATTTATAGAGATCCTTATAAGACTGTAAGTTATAGCTCATGAACAATAAATAGATTAACTCAAAACACTTTCTGTTTAATTATGGCTAAGCCCCTCCAGCCCTCTTAGATTTTGCATGCAAAAACTAAAGCCTATTAATAACTTAAAAGCAATTTTAAATCATCAAGCAACATCATTATACTCATCATCATCATCACCATGCTCATCGTCATCATCATCATTATCCTCTTCAATGTAGTTGTAACAGATTCATGCTCGAAAGGAGCTTAAATACCTACACTTATACATCCACAATATTCGTCCTTGCCAACTATAATATTTTTATTCATTTTTTATAAATTTGTCTCTAACATTTTTTTTTTGTTATATGTAGTTCTTGTTGTTTGCCATTGCATTGATTTACAAGGATTTTTCTTGTAAACTGATAAATGGTTTGTTTTTTCCTTTTTGAACTGGTTAAAAAAAATGTTGCTTTCATCTTTCAACTCTACTCCATGATGCTACTCCATAAACACAGTTACACAAATAACAAACTATAAACTTACATAGAAATCCATACTTCAGGGCAATGAAAATACCTGCAAGTAAAATGACATTTAGTATAAAATCTAATAACGTTGGTCTAGTGAATTCGTTGAAAATGTTGCAAAGGAAGACAGTCAGGACACACACACACACACCAACAAACACTCTCACTAATATAATTTCGCTCTTGATTATAACGACAATAAACGATTTTATTTAGGTTACTGATACTTGTGACCTTAAAGACATACATATGCACATATTTATTAGTGTATAGTTGGATGTGTGTGTGTAAATTTCATATATTAAATAATAGTCCATTGTCAGTAAATTGTTAAATTAACCTTTAAGATGTCTTTACTATGTTTTTATATATATTTCTGCTCTGTTTTTCTTTCTTCGTCTTCTTTTGCAATATGTGGCAATTGCTGTGTGTTCATTTTTTCCTTTAAGGTATATCCTGTCGTCTGGTATTGAGAATGTGATGTCATTAGCATGTTCAAATATGACTTATATGTTTACATATGTGTTATTTACATGGTAAATAATATTTTCGTATTTCTTTCACATTAATTTTACTATTCATATCGAAATCTTTTTATGTATTTTTATCTGAACTTTCTAGCTTTAAGCATTTTAGCATAACTGCCAATTATTAAACTATGTATGTATATTAACTTTTTAAATGTACAAATTATAGGAATTTAAACAATTTGTTCAACAATTTTTTGTTGTATAATTTAAACTATTTTATCTGTCGAAATCAGCTAAATTTTTATACCCTACACCACTATAGAGGGGAGGGTATTATGTGAATGTGCTGATGTTTGTAATGCACAAAAATATTGGTCCTAAAGTATACTGATCGACTCATAATCACTTTCTGAGTCGATTAAGACATGTCCGTCCGGTCATCAGGGTCATGAAGACTAGTATAGAACTTGGTTTTGCAGCTTTTTGTCGAGATACGAGTATATTGAACATAATTATGAACTTAAAAGCCCTATTCGGAGGGTTCAGTTGTATGGGGGTTAGGTCAAATATTGGACCGAGGATTCGTCTCTACTACAATAGAAGATTATGTGCAAAATTTCATTGAATTATCTTCAAAATTGCGACCTGTACTTTGAATAAAAGGTTTACAAGCCCTTTTCGGGGATTCAGTTGTATGGGGGCTAGGTGAAATAATGGACCGATCATAATCATATAGGCTTCGTCACTAGATCATAACCAATGGGCTTCGTCACTAGAAAATCATGTACCAACTTTCATTGAATTATCTTTAAAAATGCGACCTGTAGTTTGATTACAAGGTCTACATGGACGGACAGACAGACGGACGGACATAACTTAATCGAATCAGAAAGTGATTCTAAGCCGATTGGTATACTTTAAGGTGGGTGTAGGGCCAATATTATTGTGCGTTACAATCATCAGCACAAACGTAATATACCCTCTCCACTAAAGTGGTGTAGGGTATAAAAAATTGTTCATTGAGTATATTATTTTTAAATGTTCAGAAACTCAGTTTCCTGGACGTAATTCCTACGAATTTTCCAATCAGTGTTAGTCAGGTATGTTATATCCGGAATAACATCACTTCCAAGATACTTGGATCTAATTTCGACGAATGAGTGACAGTGACAAAGAAAGTGCTCGTCTGAATCCGCATGGCCAATTTTATATAGATGTGTTCTAACTAACTTCAGACTTGCTCATTGGTGTAGATTATCATATAGTCGGCCATGCCCAAGTATACTTTCCTACTTGTTTTTAATTAAAGTTATCGCAATATGACCATTTTATTCTATAGAAATTTGTCATAGCCTTGTCTCAACTTTTTATATAGAAAATTTATAGGATTCGGATCAAGATTTTCTTTAAAAAAGTGTCAGAATCTGTTTAACTCTTTTTATAGAAAATTTGTCTTAATTTTTAAACTTTTTCTATAGAAATGTTGTCATTATCTGAACAATCTTATCAACTTTTTCTATAGAAATATTGACACAATCTGTAAAAAAGTTGTTTGAATCGGATCAACATCAATGGAAATTTTGTTGCTATCTGAACAGCCCTTTTTATGAAAAAGTTATAATAGTACGATTAAATTTTTCTATAGAAATGTGGTCACAATCATAACTACTTTGAACATTTTTTTCTATAGAAATTTGGATTAACTTTTTCCTTAAAAAAGCGTCAACATTGGAAATATTGTCAGTATCTCAACATTCCTTTTTATGTAAAAGCTGTCACAATATGATCAACTTTTTCTATAGAAAAGTTATCACAATCACAACTACTTTTTTTAGGGAAATATTGTTGCTATTTTAAAACCTTTTCTGTGGAAAAGTTGTACTAATCTGAACAAATCTTTCTATGGAAACTTGTTAAAATCTAAACAATGTTTCCCATAGAAATTTTTTCAAAATTTGATAAGTTTTTTTCTATATAAAAATTGTGTGAATTGAATAAACTTTTTCTATAGAAAAGTTGACATAATATGATTCACTTTTTCCATAAAAAGTTGTCACAATATGATTCACCTTTTCTATAAAATGTTGTCATCTTTTCCTTTAGAAAATTTGTGACATTCTCATAAACTTTTTCAATAGAAAAACTCTCCACATTTTCTATAGAAAAGATTTCATAATTTCAACTACTTTTTATATAGAAATATTGTTCTTTTTCTATGGAAAGGTGGACTAAACTGATCTCTGGAAACCTTTGCAAAATCTAAACAAATTTTTCTATAGAAAAGTTATTAAAATTTGATAAACTTTCTTATAGAAAATTTGTCAAAATGTTATTAACTTTTCCCAATGAAACTTTTTCAATAATATTTTTTTTTTTTAATTTTTACTGTTGTTTTATTTAACAACATTTTTATATACATTTAAATTATTAATAAATTTATAGCTCACCAAAAAAAAAAAAAAAACACGTGTAGTACATTACAAAATGCTATTAAACATCCTTTTGTTTATTTATTAGTAGGACTATTTTTTTGTCTTCATATTGTATTCAATATTCATTGTTTTATTATGTAAAAGTTGGGTTCACAATTTCCATTAGCTAACAGGATTTTAAATATTTACCAAAAACCTTAACTTAATGGGTTTTTTGGTAAACTTGAGGCTACCCTAATATAATTTGTATCTGCTTATTTGTATGACTTTTCAACATGACAAATCTGGTTTTATCATCATTTATCATTGACATAGAAAAAATACTTAAATTTAACATATCACATCTTTTGTTTCTATTACGCTTATGTACATAACTCTATAACACATATTGATATATGCTTGAAAAATACATACATACATACATACATACATACATACATACATATGTATATTTATATGTTACCAATAAGGCTACATTTCTTAAAGGATAACGTGTAAGTTTAAGTGTTATGAATGTGTAAGTGCGTGTAAAGTTACACACACACAATATTTTCTATGGATTTTCTTTCTTTCCTCAATTTCATTTTGTGTCTTTTCTCTATCATCATTAACTATTTTCTATTAAGTCTCATCATAGAGTTGTTTGTTAGCTTTATAACATGTAAAGGTTTCATAGGCTTGTTGTGATCCTTTTCTGCTTTTTTTTCTGTTACTTCTTGTCGTTGTGCTTTTGTCTTAAAAAAAATTTTTACAACGTTTATTTGTTTTGTTACCAATGTTACCAATAATGCCACATGATAAATTATGCACATCACCGAATTAGGTTAGTAGCTTTTTGTTTTTTTTTTCTGTTTTATTTTTTTCTAGTTGCTGGTTTCTTCAACTTCTATTTTCATTTAGAATTCTTGTCCTTTTTTTATTTTGGTTTTTTTGCTAATCTTATACTCGACACTTTTGTTTTAGGCCATAAAATGCGTAGGCTGTCGTTAAAGTGAAATAAAAGTGTCCAGCTTTCGAAATGTGTGATTTATTGTCATTACAAAAATAGATATAAAATTGGCCATATGCCAGTGAAGAGGCGATGATTGTGGGTAGTAATTTAATGTTGGAAAATTTTATGAATTTTTACAAAAAGGGGAAAATTTAATGACTGTCGATTTTGATAAAGATAGTATTTGGATAATTAAGAAAAGTTTTCGCAATTTGGTAAACTTTTTCTAAAGGAAAGTTGAGAAATACCTGAACAACTTTTTCTACAGAAACATTTTTGGAATCTGAATAAATATTTAAACAACAATCTTGTCACTTTATAAACAATATTTTCTATAGAAAAGTTGTCAAAATATAAATAACTTTTTATATAGAAAAGTTGTCAGAACCTGAAGAAATTTTGAAAGAAAAGTTGTCACAATCTGATAAATTTTTCTATAGAATTGTTGTCAGAATCTGTTCTATAGAAAATAATTTTTTTCAAAGTTTTCACAAAGTTTCCACAATCTGAATTATTTTTTCTATAGAAAAGTTCATAATCTGAAAAACTTCTTCGTTGCGACTGTCAGAACTTTTCCTATAGCAAAGATATCGGATTCTCTGCAATTCTTCCTCTTTTTTTCAAGCAGTCGGATTTCGATTAAATTTTGTATAGACAAGTTTAAGAAATCTGAATAACTTTTTCTATAGAAAAATTGCCTTTATCAGAACAACTTGTTCTATAGAAATATTGACATAATCTGAACAACTTGTTCTATAGAAACTTCATAATATAAACAACTTGTTCTATAGAAATATTGTCATAATCTGAACAACTTTTTATATAGAAAGTTGTCAAAATCTGAAGAACCTTTTCTATAGAAATATTCTCGTAATCTGAACAACTTTTCCTGTATAAAAGATGTTATAACAGGAGTAGTTTTTTCTTGTCATAATCTGAACAACTTTTTCTAAAGATATATTGTCATGATCTGGACAACTTTTTCTGTAGAAAAGATGTTATAATCTGAACAACTTTTCTATAGAAACGTCATGATGTGAACAACTTGTTCTATAATCTGACCAACTTTTTCTGTAGAAATTGTTATAATCAGAACAACTTTTTATATAGAAAGTTGTCACAATCTGACAAACCTTTTCTATAGAAATATTGTAATGATCTGAACAACTTTTTCTGTAGAAAATATGTTATAATCAACTTTTCTATAGAAACGTCACAGTCTGAACACCTTTTTTACAGAAAAGTTTTCAGAATCTGGAAAACTTTTACTATAGAAAAGTTGTCAGAATCTGATTAACTTTTACTATAGAAAAGTTGTTATAATCTGAACAAGTTTTTTCTATAGAAGTCTGAATTTTAACCGATGTATATTAAAACTACTTTTCTCCCTAACCTCCTATTGTTTGGCATGCAAGACAACCAAAAAGCAGCCTAGATTCAATATTAAGATTCAAACACTCCTTTTTTTGTTCTGGTTACTATTGATGCCATCCATGATGTCGTTGCTGCTGCTGAGTTTGCCTAATCTATGTGTCAGAGATTAGGTTTACCAGAAAATAGTATGCGTGTGTCCTACACATACATATGTATGTATATGCGTAAGTATGTAAAAGTTTATTGGCCATTACCACCAACAGTCGTCAAACACTATTGAATATTCTTGTAATTTTTTACGGGTTTCTTTTAGTTTTTCTATTTTCTTCTTTTTTTCTATGATTTAAAATTTCGTATAAAACAATATGAGTCGGCAACTTTGAATTTGAATTTTTAACATTTCTAATCAGTTAATTTGTAGGGCTTGTAAGGAAAGAACAACAACAAGAATTTTCCAAATAAATCATAATATGACAAGAGTTTTGTGTTTAAAGTTTAAAGCATTTGCTTGTTAAGTGTTAAAGTAGGAGTGAAAAGGATAATCAGTCTTAATGGAATATAGAATGAGGTGTTTTTTTTTTCAAAGAAAATCAACGAGTTCTTTTAATGAATATGTACATTTATTAAATATACATGAGAACAAAAAGGAATGCATTTTCATTAAGTCTGAGAACTAATCACTAATTATAATACAAGGAAAATTCTTTATTATTTTAGTAATAAGGAATTTACCTTGTACTAGTAATTTAGTTGGTTCTATAAAACTTAAATGATTTCAAAATTTATATAAAAAGGTTTATATAATTTTCAAAGTCATATTTAAGTTTTACTCTCCTCAATTGATGTACTCCATTGGTGTAAAATGATTTGGCTTAAGCAACCAATAGGTGGCTGAGGGAACAATATTTCCTTTAGATTTCAAAGGTTTACGTGATTCCTTAATATTCGGTGCATGAAGAGCAGATTTCTTTAATATATTATTAGTATTTGCTAAATGCTCACTTAGCTTGTCTTGTTTTTCAGGGAAACGTATAAAATGTGTGTTGACAGGTATTTTCTGTTTATTTTCTTCATTGGAATCTGTAAAACCAGGAATATTTTTGCTCTCTAAAATGGTGGTTTTATGCCAAAGTTTTTGTCTTTTTAAAGGCTTAATGGTTTCAGTTAAAGGCATAATTGTTTTCTTTTTCTCCAAAGTATTGGAGATATCTTTGATTTGCTTGTGGATCTGGGGTTTATTAAGTATTTGTTTTGTATGCTGCTGTTCTTTTGCATTTATTGCTGGTACAATCGCTGTTTTTGTGTCCGCAATTTTGCCTGCCACTTTTAGACGATTTTTTAATAATTTATCTATAGCCATTAGATCTTTTTGTATCTGACTACTAACTTTCATGGCCCGTTGCATAGAATCTAAATTAGAACTTATATGTTGATTGCGGGTAGGCATGATTAAAGCAGCTGGATTATGTTGTGTTATACCCGACCTCTTAGGAAGGACTTTGTCCACATTGTTCTTAGCGGGAGTATGATAGTTACGCATTGAACGTTGCTTATCCTCCTTGCGGTACAATATACTACCACTCGAGCTACTAACACTAGAACAATAACGTTTGGAGTTAAAGATTTTATAAGAAGCCGTTTTGAGTAATTTTCTAGGTGTAAGTGGTGCTGGTTTTTTGCTCATATTCATTAAATTACACAGCATTTGTGTGTCATAAACATTACTCTTGCCCTTCAGAGGTTTAATTCCTGTTGTTTGTTGCCTTTTACGCTCTTGCATTTTATACCTTTCTACTGGTCCATAGTTTTCCGATTTGATTTCGTTCGCCAATTTTGACTGCTGCAAGCCATTCTTAAATGTCATTGGTATTTGTTTGTATAATTTTCCTATGCAGGTATTAACAATTTCGTTGGTATTTTTCGATAAGATTTTGGACTGTTACAGGGAAAATTATATTTTTATAATAGTGTTTTTTAGGACTTAAAGTTTTACTTACATTTAGATTGAGATTGGTTCGTATAATTTTATTCAAATTACTGCTGGTCATTTTGGGGTTTACAAATGTATTAATTTCCATAAAACAAAATAAATTTTCTCACAAATTGATTGTAAATTTTCAACTTTTGATGTTACTTTTTTATAAAATTCGTTTTTATTTCAAATGGAGACGAGTTGTATTTAATGTTAGTGCAAGTGTGTAATTTGTGGAACATAATTATATCCCGACATAATATAAAAATGTTTACAAATATCTGGAGGATTAATCTATAGTATGTGTTATAACTCATTCTTCTTTAATTTGTTATTGTACAAGGAGAGCTATACAAAAAATCAGTGATAAATTTAAGGAAATATGCTGAAGTTTAGCTTCTTTTATTTTCAAATGATATGTGATCGTTTTTACTTCAATAAATCATGAAATTGAGGAATCCGAAATTCAACATCCAAATCTAGAAATAATCTTTTTTTAAATAAATTGTTAAAACTGCGACATTAGTACCTGCCGTGTTGGCCTATCTCACGGTGGTCTTTTTTAACCAGGAAATCAGGTAGCAATTCTTGTACATGGCTAAGCCGGTTCATGTACAAGCACTTTGTTGGAGTACGTAAGCTATCTAATCTCCGACCATTGCTGCCCCGTAGCTTAATATGTAAAACATCTCTTCCGTTTACAACCCCGCAGATGGGATGGCCTCTGTTGATTCGCAACAGCACCTAGAGACGTAACCGGTAGACCGAAGTACTAATCCATCAAATAAGCCGAAACTTTGTTCCTACTCACAGTGACACACTGTGGTAATTCTAATATGAACAGAGTTTACTCTGAACATATCTGGACAAGGAAGGAAAATTCAATGGTATCATATGTATATGATACCTTTCATCCATCATCATTCAACCCAGCACACTTCTCATTCATCCGACACATTCATAAGAGAAAAACATACGACTCACTTATTCTAGGTAAACGGGTGGGTGAGGCCCGCACACCCCACATTCATCCCGTACCATATACAATTAACACCAACTCATTCTCACATAGTCTCACAGTCACTCCTCTGTGGGGTATCCGTTGTCTCGGCAACAGCACCGAACTTATCCCGAAATATTGACTTTACCTTACATCAGTCCTTTAACCGCCACTTACTCTCCCCGCGAATTAGGGTTTAAACCACAGCCACTAAGTGGATCATGAAGGAACCTCAACCAACTGACCAGCCAGTACATAGTCCTGCAGGCAACTGGCCACCATATCAAATCATACCAAGGACTAGCCGAGGAGTGAAGTGATATAACCAGTTTATAGTCCCGGCAGACTAGAGGTACTGGGATTGCAATACACCATGATGGGATCTATCATCATGGAAACATGGCCCGGGGGACTTAAAAAGTTTTATCGGGAAAATTCATATATGTATATACATAAGTTCATATTGTTCATTTAAATCAGAAAATTCTAATAAAAATAAGGAATGATTCCGCTGAATATTTTCAACGATGTGTTTTGATCATTTGTGAAAATTTTTGTTTTCAGTAAATTATTAAAACGCATTAAATAAATCCTTAAATCGCAAACGATTGTATAAGTTCCAAGTCCGGAAACATAATTCTTTAAAAGGGACATAGTAACTAATATGCTAAAGAGAAGCAGGATTTTCTATATTAAATGATCATTTGTGATCGTTTTTGTTCTCAATAAATCAATTAATCATGAATAGATAGAGAAATTTCTCATTTATATCATCCAAATCTTGAATCGAAAAAGTAATGAAAAGATTCTTGATATTGGTTATGTTCAAGTTAACTTTTCAACGATCGTTTGTGATAATTTTCGACCACGTAAGATTGATCATTATCATGTAAGATATAGATTGTATGCGACATCATATTGAGAATTTCTTTGAGTACCGTACCATCTTAATTTAAGATTTTCTATTCTTAATTTATGGTATTTTGTTCGAATCCAAATATTGAGTGGATTAACGAAATTTATATTTTAAGCTATAATATAAGGAAAATACATGTTGGAATCTAGTAATTATGATCGTAATTGGTGAGCAGAATTATGAACCGGTTTTGTTTGGAGTATTGCATATTTTATAATCGTGTGCGATCATTTCTGTTTTCAATAAATCTTGAAAGAAATTTTGATTTGAGACCTGTGATTCCTTCACATATCTAAGCAATTTTGTAGAATTATGATCATGAGCTGTGAACAGATTTATGAGGCAGGCTTTTATTTGAAGTATTGGTTTCTCAACTTCTTCCCTTTTCCATGATCGTGTGTGATCATTTATATTTTCAATAAATCTTTAAAGATTTTTACGAAAATTCGGTTTTTGCTTACTAGAACAGAAAGAAGAGTTTTATAACTGTTTCAGCAGTTTCGGTTCAGATTGCACCGATCCTCATATAAGTATTTAAATAACTTAGGGAAACTATGGAAAATCCTTGTATTGTCTTCTAGGGATTTAATATGACTGCATACAGCTACCACTATTGATGTGATATTTCATATCTGGAATATCTATTAAGAGTGAGCATATTTCCATCAAATGACCAATTTATGTTTTTTAATAATTTATTAAAAAAAACTCCTTCACGTTTTTACAAATTTAAAAGATTTTTAACATTTAAGCCTAAATCATTCAAAAACATCACAAGGATAAAAAACATTATAAATCTTTACATAAGAAATGAGATTGGAAAAATCACATAGACCAAGTTAAAATATCAATATTTTTTCGTACTAAAGAAATCGGCACGATTATAACGATATGAAGGATAGCTATTTTTATTCTGCACTTGAGCTCTTACAGCTGCAATGGGAGAAATCGTGGGTAGGGCATTTGAGTTAGGAGCACTTAAATTCAGACTGGGTAACTTATTAATAGGGATTGTACTAGGTTTTATGGTCTTCGAAATGGGCTCTAGAGTTTTGGTATTTTCCTTTTTGGTGTTTATTCTATTTTCATAACTTTGGTGGATATTAGATTGAAGTTTTTCGCTAGTAGTAGTTTCTCCTTGATTACTTAAAGTGGGAGAAGATTTGGAAACATGTTTTAATCCCCGTTTAGCTTTATGACTACTTTCACTTAATTCACTGAGTTTTGGATCAATTGGTCTAAGAAATACTCTTGTACTATCACCAAAGCATTCATCGTTTTCCGTTTCTGGTGCCGAAGGTGACTCAATCAAACCCAATTTCTTCATACGATTACGTCGATGTTTTTCATGTAATTCCGTTTTCTTGCGATCATGTTGGGCCGTAAACAACTCATTTGGTGGCTTAGGATGTTTCATTTGAGCCATGCGTTGAACATTAACGCGTGCATATTCTCTATGTTCCGGAGTAAGTCTAGTTCTTTTCATATTACGCTCTAACGAGGAACTAACATTTTTTATAGGTGAATCTTTGGGACTATTAATTCTAAATCTGCTTAACGAAGGCGGATGATTCCAAACATCAAAACGATTACGTTCCACTTGTTTTAAATTACTTTTCTTTGCTACCTTACATCTCATGGCCGCATCAATATGCATGAGATCGTTTTGTATGTTTGTACTGATCTTAATGGCATCTGGTATGGAACCCAAATTAGCTTCCAACTGTTGATTACGTACGGGCATTAAATAGCGTGCATAGGTGGGCTCCAACTGGCTGGTATGGAAAGATCTAATTAGATAATTGATGGGCGTTGGGAAATTTTGTCTTTGCCGTCTTCTTTCATCATAACGCCGAAAGAGGCTAGAACGTGAACTACTGGCACTAGAACCAAAACGTCTCGATTTATAGATTTTATAATTGGGACTTTTCAACAGACGTTTGTTGGTCATTAAGTTAGCTCCTGCAAATTTACTGGCCATTTGTTGATTGTTTTTATTGCTGTTCTTCAAAGTCTGCACTAAACTATTGTTTTGCTGTTTCAGCTTAGTGGTGGATCTTTTCACAAAACCATTAGTAGGTGTTATGGTATTTAAAGTGGTGTTACGTTCTTGGCTTTTATAGGTACGTAAGGGTCCTTTATTCTCCGTTCTGGGCGTAGAAACTTTGGCAATTTTGGTACCTTAAATTAAAAGCACAGTTGTTAATTATATTCTTTATAAATTTCCTTTATATTAATATTACTTTTATTGAAACTAGCCGGCATTTGTTTATAGATCTTCTGTATACAAGTGTTGACAATTTGATTGGTCTTCTTGGACAGCATCCAGGGCTAAAATTACCAAAAATTGTTTTTGTTTTTAAATTGAAAATGTTTGTGTTATTATATGCTCTACCTTTAGATTGATATTGGATTGCACAATTTTATTTATATTTGTACTGGTCATTGTTGTATTTATTTTTATACGTTTTTTCCCCTCTTTTAAAATTGCTTTAAATTTTGTTGTGTTTTTGCTGACAACACAATAATATATTACACAAATAAATATAAAATTTTAACAAATTATTTTAAATTTAAATTGAATATTTAAAAAAAAAACTCAAATTTTGATTTTTGTTTAATCAAAAAAACCAACGGGTAAATTAATTTATTTTTATACCCAAATGGATTCTCTCCGAACACAAAGTAGTTTTTAATGATTTCATTAAAATATTTTTTTTTTTTTGGAATTGGATTTAGAAAAACTACGCAACAAGATAAATGAAATGTGCAAATTTCAATTTGTTATAATATAACAGTGTGTAACAGTAAGGGAACTAACGGTAAGAAAGACTAAATTTACAAATCCGCTCTTTAAAATTCTTCTATAGACTAACTGCCTTATTCATAACATTTTATCAAAGGTTTATAGAACAAATTTTGTAAAAAAGTTTGCCTTATTTCAATTGAATTAAATGTTAAGATTTTTTGTAATTTAACTGTAACCTTACTTTTCTTAAAAATCTCGTTCAACCTTTTTTGTAAACATCTTTATTGCGATAGCCATCGACATGCGACGCCGCCTATTGACGACTTTTTCATTTATGTCATTTTAACGAAATTTCTTGTCGTTTATTGCTATTCATTCATCTTGACTCTCATCATCATGATGGTTATTCGATTTTGTTGCACACTGTACCCACAGAGCTCGTTCATTATAGTCTCTACTATGAATGATAACAAAATTTAGGTATATAAGTTTTTCATTTCGTTTAGAGTTAGAGTAGAGTTAGAGTAGTGTAGAGTAGAGTAGAGTAGAGTAGAGTAGAGTAGAGTAGAGTAGAGTAGAGTAGAGTAGAATAGAATAGAGTAGAGTAGAGTAGAGTAGAGTAGAGTAGAGTAGAGTAGAGTAGAGTAGAGTAGAGTAGAGTAGAGTAGAGTAGAGAGTAGAGTAGAGTGAGTAGTAGAGTAGAGTAGAGTAGAGTAGAGTAGAGTAGAGTAGGTAGTAGAGTAGTAGAGTAGATAGAGTAGAGTAGAGTAGAGTAGAGTAGAGTTAGAGTAGAGTAGAGTAGAGTAGAGTAGAGTAGAGTAGAGTAGAGTAGAGTAGAGTAGAGTAGAGTAGAGTAGAGTAGAGTAGAGTAGAGTAGAGTTAGAGTAGAGTTAGAGTAGAGTAGAGTAGAGTAGAGTAGAGTTAGAGTAGAGTTAGAGTAGAGTAGAGTAGAGTAGAGTTAGAGTAGAGTTAGAGTAGAGTTAGAGTAGAGTTAGAGTAGAGTAGAGTAGAGTTAGAGTAGAGTTAGAGTAGAGTTAGAGTAGAGTTAGAGTAGAGTAGAGTAGAGTTAGAGTAGAGTAGAGTAGAGTTAGAGTAGAGTTAGAGTAGAGTTAGAGTAGAGTTAGAGTAGAGTTAGAGTAGAGTAGAGTAGAGTTAGAGTAGAGTTAGAGTAGAGTTAGAGTAGAGTTAGAGTAGAGTTAGAGTAGAGTTAGAGTAGAGTTAGAGTAGAGTTAGAGTAGAGTTAGAGTAGAGTTAGAGTAGAGTTAGAGTAGAGTTAGAGTAGAGTTAGAGTAGAGTAGAGTAGAGTTAGAGTAGAGTTAGAGTAGAGTTAGAGTGAGTAGAGTTAGAGTGGAGTAGAGTGGAGTAGAGTAGAGTAGAGTAGAGTAGAGTAGAGTAGAGTAGAGTAGAGTAGAGTAGAGTAGTAGAGTAGAGTAGAGTAGAGTAGAGTAGAGTAGAGTAGAGAGTAGAGTAGAGTAGAGTAGAGTAGAGTAGAGTAGAGTAGAGTAGAGTAGAGTAGAGTAGAGTAGAGTAGAATAGAATAGAATAGATAGATAGAATAGAATAGAATAGAATAGAATAGAATAGAATAGAATAGAATAGAATAGAATAGAGTAGAGTTAGGTAGAGTTAGAGTAGAGTTAGAGTAGAGTTAGAGTAGAGTTAGAGTAGAGTTAGAGTAGAGTTAGAGTAGAGTTAGAGTAGAGTTAGAGTAGAGTTAGAGTAGAGTTAGAGTAGAGTTAGAGTAGAGTTAGAGTAGAGTTAGAGTAGAGTTAGAGTAGAGTTAGAGTAGAGTTAGAGTAGAGTTAGAGTAGAGTTAGAGTAGAGTTAGAGTAGAGTTAGAGTAGAGTTAGAGTAGAGTTAGAGTAGAGTAGAGTTAGAGTAGAGTTAGAGTAGAGTTAGAGTAGAGTTAGAGTAGAGTTAGAGTAGAGTTAGAGTAGAGTTAGAGTAGAGTTAAAGTTCAGTTGAATTTGAATTGAGCTAGAGCTTACATAATCAATACCTCAATTAATTTATTCCAAATACACAAAAAGGGCTTTCAACATTCGTTATCACCTTTTAGATATTTACTAACTAATCTAAAAAAAATATTGTTGTTTCTGTGTCCATTGACGTATGAGTGATACATTTTTTTGTTGTTATTGTATTTTTTCGGCATTTTTGGTTGGATGGTTTTTGTTTTGTTTTGTAATTAATCTCCAGTACTCATACGATTTGTCGTCTCATAACCGTTTCCACTGTTTTTTGTTTTTATTTATATTTTTTCTATTTCACTTGCTTTCCCCGGTACAATCAACACACAATTTTATGTTGCCATAATTACAGACTCACCAAAAAAAGAACAACAACAACAATAATAATAAAAATAAAAACTACCATTGCCACACTGAAAATATTCGTATTTTATTCATAAATTTTCTATGTAGCAATTAAGAGTTTCTCCAGTTGCACTACGATACATGAATTATAAATGTTGGTTTTTTTTCGTTATTGTGTGTGTGTAAGTGTGAGTGTTTGAGTTTTATTCTGCTGCCAGGGATTATTGTGTAGATGGCCAGAAGGAAACAAATATTACAAAAACAAAAATATATCATAGAAATGTGGTTAAGTGTGTAAGTTGTTGTTTTTGTATTGTGTTTTTTGTTTTTAATTACTTCGCTACTTTAAATGGAATAAAATATAAATAAAAATGTTTCGATTATTAAACGTAAATGAAAAAATATAAAACTAAATATTTTGTCAAAGGAATTGTTTATTGAAATCTGTCAGTGCAATCAAGTGTTTTAGCCCAGAAATTAAATGATTCCCTATTTATGCAGTATTTTGAAAAATGTTCATATTATTATAAAAGTTTTAAGTTAAATTAGGTTACGCTATTATTTACTTTGTAAATTACTTATTATTACTTGCTTGTAGCTTAGTAAGCTGAATACTCAGTCAAATGGATAATACTTTGAAGCTTTTCTAAATCTGATGGTGGACAAGTATAGCTAGTAAACCTTCACATTTTTTCTTATACCTGCAATAAACAATTTTCATTCTTTAATTTCATTAGTTATCTGACTATTTCTTCGACCATGTTATACTTCGAAATTCTTTTAAGATATCACTTTGCAACTGACACTATGCAGGCAGTAAGACAACAGTCTTTGTACTTTCATTGTCCTTGATGCAACAATATTTAATTTTCCTTTTTTAATTATCACACTATTTGTTTAATAGATAAATTTTAAATACAAAAAAAAAAAAAGATAATCATTTATTGTTAAAGCTTTTAACATTCATTAAATTTACATTAATTTTTTCTATTTCGTTTAACACATTTTGAAGGATTTTTCAATCCTTAATGTTGTTTATTCTCCTGCATGATTTTCAAGATTTTCGTTCATTTTTTTTTCGGATTTTTATGTGCTTTATCTTGAATGTTGGGAATAAATTTTAGCTTTTTCTTGTCTTTGCTGTAGTTGTATCTTTTTCTGGCTGTCCATAATCTTTACAAATCAAGTGTCTGATTAAATGTTAACACCTTAAACACAGGTGTCTTTGGCAAATGATAAATTAATGATGACTCTGATGAGGGTTGAGCTTGAGTTTAGTCAATGAATAAAAGTGAGAGCTAGTGATGGTTGGTTGCATGGCTGGATGGAAAAATATATTGTACTTAAGATTACAAGCGATACAAAGAAAGTAAGACGAACAAAAAGTAAAAAGTAATTTAGTCCTAGTAAGTGTATGCAGTAGAATATATGTACATATATACTTGTGTACTTCTACTCCTATTAACATTGGCAGAGATTTAAATAGATGGGTTATTCTAAACAGGCAGAAATTTCATAAAATATCATGCAAGAACAATAGGTGAAAAATTGTTATTGTTTACAGCTCCAATTTCAAGATTGGTATGCACCTAATATGGTTTCCATAATTGCATTCCTTTAAAACTCTATTATAACCAGTCTACCTCTAAAAATTTTCAAGCCTTAACTTAACAAATGATATTCTTGAGTGTGTGTCTTTTTTTTTTTGTTCCTCCTTTCAAACCTATAAATATTTTAATAGTTTTTATCATCATCATAATGCGGCATTTAAGGAACCACAAAAAAAAGAAACATTAAATTCTATAAGATGAATATTTAAACAAATAGTCCTTAATTTAGATAAGAAAGCTAATGCTTCTTTTAAACACACATATAAAGATTTATTACACATACTTTAATATCATATCATTTGTATAGCGTTTTGTATATCATTATCGTTTCACATTAAATAGGCTGACTTTGCTAATTGATCTTACATACATACATACATGTACTCGATTGAGCCCCCAAAATGATGGTTATTAAAATTAATGATTAAATAATTTTTATGACTTGATGTCGAATCATTTAGATGGATGAAATTAGTCAAGCATCATCATCGTTAAATAAAATGCAATTAAGTATGTTTTTTTATGTAAATAGAGGTATTGTTGTGATAGCTAGAATAAACGTTAGGAAATTAATATGTAATTACTAATGAGGGAGAATAGTTATGGGGTGTTATATCATTTAACTTGTGGGACTGTTGAATTGAAAAATAACCACAATTTCTTTCAGAGTCTACTCTAAATAAATACAATTCCTGTCTGTCTCTACTCTACTCTAAATATGACTTACTCCAATTCTACTGCTAACTCTAACTCTACTCTAACTCTACTCTAAATCACTCTACTCTAACTCTACTCTAACTCTACTTCTACTCTACTCTACTCTACTCTTAACTCTAACGCTAACTCTAACTCTACCTCTACTAACTCTACTCTAACTCCTACTCTAACTCTTACTCTAACTCTACTCTAACCTCTACTCTAACTCCTACTCTAACTCTACTCTAACTCCTAATCGAACTCTACTCCTAACTCTACTCTAACTCTACTCTAACTCTACTCTAACTCTACTCCTAACTCTACTCTAACGCTACTCTAACTCTACTCTACTCTACTCTAACTCTACTCTAACTCTACTCTAACTCCTACTCAAACTCTACTGCTAACTCTACTCAAACTCTACTCTAACTCTACTCAACTCTACTCTAACTCTACTCCACTCCGCACTCTACTCTAACTCTAACTCTAACTCCTAACTCTACTCTAACTCCTACTCTAACTCTACTTCTACTCAACTCTACTCCAACTCTACTCTAACTCTACTCTAACTCTACTCTAACTCTACTCTAACTCTACTCTCACTCTAACTCTACTCTAACTCTTAACTCTACTCCAACTCTACCAGAACATAACTCTACTCAACTGTATTCTACCCTAACTCTTCCCTAACTTCTTCACTAATTCATTTTCCCCATTTGATTATTTTTTCTTAAGTAAAATTTACGATTACTAAACCAATCTAATTGATCGATTAATTTTTTTACGTGTTTTTTTCAAATTTCTTCGTAAGTAAAATTTTATGTTATTGATCTAGGAATACATTTCTCTCCAGTCAGTTTTTTTAATAAGTCTTTCTTTCGGATTGATCAACACATTTATTTTGAATAAAGTTGTTGATAATAGATCTGATCGATCGTATTTTATATTTATTAAAATTTTTAGTTCCCAGATTGATCAAAGTTTCATCTTAATTATTTGATCAATTCTGAAAGAAATTTACATTTTAGTTAAATTTTCGATCGCTTCCCAATAATGAACTTTTTACGTTATCTTCTATAACATTGCTTGATAATAAGTTGCTTGCATATTGCAGGAAAAATATTTTTTCTTTAATATGTAGATTTTTTATTATCGTTAAATTAATTAAATAAAAATTTAAAATTTTCATTTTAAAAATTGGGAGCCCTTCACCACCAATCTCCTTGGCTTGGAATTCCTTACATCTTCTTCACTGTCCTCTGCAAAAGGTGCATGAACATCGGGATCCAACGGAAATAGTTGTCTTAAGTCCGCTATTTTAGTAATACCATCCATATAATTCTTATACTCTTCAGTTTCTTTAAGTTCATGACGTCTATTGCGTACCAAAGGCGTGTGAATATGAGAAAAGGGTGATTTAGCTCTGCGTACATTCAGAGAACGCAATGAACAAACTTGCTGAAATGATGGATACGCAGTTTTTGTTGCTTGCGTATGATGCCAGGAGTTGCTGAAAACTGTTGTTGAATTTTTAAAACCCCAATCTGCATAAGCGTAAGGCTGTGAAGAATTTAAGGTTGCCGTAAGTAATGGGGTTTTCTTAGTTGTAATTTCACTTTTAAGCTCCCATTTAATATGACTTTCGTTCAACATTGCACTTGTATTATTTTCCTTAATTTTGTGTTGTTCCTCTGTTTGCAATTTATTGGTTTCTAGTTCATGAAATATAAAGGAATAAATTCCATCTCTGCGCTCCAATTCCATAAGTAATAATTCATCATCATTTGGTAATACGTCCATTAATTTGAAACTGAATTATATGCGTCTAAGTTGAACTGTATTGTCTGGGAATTTTAAGTAAACTGTAATGATCTTATACGTTCATTTGTTTGAATCTTACGTGCAAATAGTGTGTGTTTGTATACAGTTGGCATTCTTTTTAGTTTTTTAACTGAAGGGGGAAGGGGGGAGGAGGGGAAGAAAAAGAGAGGCACAGGAAGAGAAAAGAGAGGGGGGAAAGGGCAAGGGACAGGAGGGGGGAGGCAGGGAGAGAGGCGGGAAGGGGAGAGGGGCCGAGGGAAGGGGGGGACAAAAGGGGAGAACAAAAGGACGCGAACGCGACGCGAACGGAAGCGAACGCGACGCGAACGCGACGCGAACGCGACGCGACGCGACGCGAACGCGACGCGAACGCGACGCGAACGCGACGAAACGAACGCGACCGACGCGAACGACGCGAACGCGACGCGAACGCGACGCGAACGCGACGCGAACGCGACGCGAACGCGACGCGAACGCGACGCGAACGCGACGCGAAACGCGACGCGAACGCGACGCGAACGCGACGCGAACGCGACGCGAACGCGACGCGAACGCGACGCGAACGCGACGCGAACGCGACGCGAACGCGACGCGAACGCGACGCGAACGAGACGCGAACGCTACGCGAACGCTACTACTCTATAACTCTACTCTAACTCTACTCTAACTCTACTCTAACTCTACTCTAACTCGACTCTAACTCTACTCTACTCTAACCCTACTCTAACTCTATTCTAACTCTACTCTAACTCTACTATAACTCTACTCTAACTCCACTCTAACTCCACTCTACTCTAATTATAATCTAACTTTGCTGCAACATACATAACGAATGCAGTTGCATAAACTTTAATTAATTTCATAAAACTGCTCTTAATTCTTACAAAACTGTTGTAATAAATTTTGCAAAAAATATTTATTTATATAAATTGTAAATATTTTTATTAAAAAAAACATTAAACAAATAAAATAATTATGAATGTTTATTTTTTCTTTGTGATAAAATAAATACTATAAATGTTTGCATTGACGAAGTTTCAGCACCTTCAGCGCCATAGAAAGAGAAGGAGAGAGGCAATGGGTACGAGAATGTAAACAACCTGCGACCACACACTGCAATACGAAATGGAAACAATGACCCTTTTCTTTCCATCTCCTCTTCCCCTACAAAAGGGAATTTTGACAATAAAATACAAAATTCTTAATGGTTGTCTAAACATTTAATGGTTGTTGTTGTAGTGAGACTTAGAGTATCATCTGGTTGTTTGTAGCTTTTGGTTTCAACAATTTATTAATGAAATGAGGAATGACTGAAAAAAACAGAAGCCTTTAAATGGCCTCAGTAAAATAAAAGTCGTAAATTTTGACTAAGAAAACCCATCAACATGCTGACGATAATGTGTCTAATATGGTTGGTTGCTTGGTTGACTGGCTGGCTGCTATCAAAATGGTTTGGGAAAGGAAAATAAGAACTAAAAGACCTGTAAACTGGCCATAAATTCAAACGGTAGATGTTTAGTGTGTGTTAAAGTGTGTTTTTAATAATGTTAGTAAATGTGTCAGTGTGTTTGTTTCAGGTGTAACAAACTGTTGATTGCCATTTGTTCATTTATTATAAAATCCCATTTCAACAATACAAAATACATAAAAACTGTTACAGAGAGGAAAAAAACAAGCACACAATAAATTAATTACATTCCCTGGAACAAAATATTTGCACGCTTTTATGTGCAATTAGAAAACAAAGTAATACAGTGGAACATCGGTTCTAGGGAAATACAACAAAAATGAAATGCTACGCTAGTCAATCTATTGTGTTTTTCAAAAAACTTACATAGAATTCCTGCTAATTTGTGTAAAGTTTTTTCAACTTTCTGTAATGATATCATTAACTTTACAATGTTATTCATTGGAAATCATTGAACGTTTCAATTAAATAAAACAAAATCCATTTCATCACATTCTCTTTATCTGAGAAATAGTTTTGTAGAATAGTAAACGACCAACTGCGTTATACATCTTCTTTCCTGCATCTAGTCTTGGCAAAGCTAGATACGATTTAGAGTATTAGAATAGTTAGTGATATAGCAGTACTTAATAGTGTTTTCACTGTTCACATTAATTCACTGTTGAAAGCTCGACATTGTGTGTTGTTTACATACAGAAAAGAGAATTCTATAAAGGTGAATATCTACACGTTCCGTACACAGTTGGCCATAAACCCCTGCATATACACATACTCTTACACACATCTAAGAGAACAAAAAAATATAGAAATAACACATTACTCACATGTATCAAAGTATGTATGGACGAAGAACGAGGGTTTTACAATTAGTTCAGTTCTAGTTCTAGTTCAGTTCTAGTTCAGTTCTAGTACAGTTCTAGTTCAGTTCTAGTTCAGTTCTAGTTCAGTTCTAGTTCAGTTCTAGTTCAGTTCTAGTTCAGTTCTAGTTCAGTTCTAGTTCAGTTCTAGTTTCAGTTCTAGTTCAGTTCTAGTTCAGTTCTAGTTCAGTTCTAGTTCAGTTCTAGTTCAGTTCTAGTTCAGTTCTAGTTCAGTTCTAGTTCAGTTCTAGTTCAGTCTAGTTCAGTTCTAGTTCAGTTCTAGTTCAGTTTCAGTTTCTAGTTCAGTTCTAGTTCAGTTCTAGTTCAGTTCTAGTTCAGTTCTAGTTAGTTCTAGTTCAGTTCTAGTTCAGTTTCAGTTCTAGTTCAGTTCTAGTTCAGTTCTAGTTCAGTTTCTAGTTCAGTTCTAGTTCAGTTCTAGTTCAGTTCTAGTTCAGTTCTAGTTCAGTCTAGTTCAGTTCTAGTTCAGTTCTAGTTCAGTTCTAGTTCAGTTTCTAGTTCAGTTCTAGTTCAGTTCTAGTTCAGTTCTAGTTCAGTTCTAGTTCAGTTCTAGTTCAGTTCTAGTTCAGTTCTAGTTCAGTTCTAGTTCAGTTCTAGTTCAGTTCTAGTTCAGTTCTAGTTCAGTTCTAGTTCAGTTCTAGTTCAGTTCTAGTTCAGTTCTAGTTCAGTTCTAGTTCAGTTCTAGTTCAGTTCTAGTTCAGTTCTAGTTCAGTTCTAGTTCAGTTCTAGTTCAGTTCTAGTTCAGTTCTAGTTCAGTTCAGTTCTAGTTCAGTTCTAGTTCAGTTCTAGTTCAGTTCTAGTTCAGTTCTAGTTCAGTAGTTCTAGTTCAGTTCTAGTTCAGTTCTAGTTCAGTTCTAGTTCAGTTCTAGTTCAGTTCAGTTCTAGTTCAGTTCTAGTTCAGTTCTAGTTCAGTTCTAGTTCAGTTCTAGTTCAGTTCTAGTTCAGTTCTAGTTCAGTTCTAGTTCAGTTCTAGTTCAGTTCTAGTTCAGTTCTAGTTCAGTTCTAGTTCAGTTCTAGTTCAGTTCTAGTTCAGTTCTAGTTCAGTTCTAGTTCAGTTCTAGTTCAGTTCTAGTTCAGTTCTAGTTCAGTTCTAGTTCAGTTCTAGTTCAGTTCTAGTTCAGTTCTAGTTCAGTTCTAGTTCAGTTCTAGTTCAGTTCTAGTTCAGTTCTAGTTCAGTTCTAGTTCAGTTCTAGTTCAGTTCTAGTTCAGTTCTAGTTCAGTTCTAGTTCAGTTCTAGTTCAGTTCTAGTTCAGTTCTAGTTCAGTTCTAGTTCCAGTTCAGTTCTATTTCAGTTCTAGGTTAATTCTAGTTTAGTTCTAGTTCAGTTTTAGTTGGCAGACCAAAAACAGCCACGCACATCCCTCTTAAGTGTTTACACATACATATTTATGTATACGTACATTTAATGCATTGTATACACATGAATTGTTCCTATGTACAATGTACATACATACATACAAAAGTACACAACCTTTTGTGTATGTATGCATATATGTGATTTACATGTGTATGTATGTGTGTATGTGCATGTGTTTTATACTGCCATTATTTTTGCTAACGTGCGATTTTAGTGTTAATTATGCACTTTAGCTTACCGCATTGTTATTTCATTATACAAGTACGTTTGTGTAAGTCAGTATGTATACATCCATATATACATATTTATACATACAGTGTTTCTACACATACTTCCATACATGTACAGAACACATTCACACTAACAAACAAACGTATAAACATTCCATATACATAATAATTGCATTAGATGAAAGTTTGTATATTAACAACTACGAGTACAACAGCAGCAACTAAAATTGAGAAGGACAAAAGGAAATGTTTTCCAAGTACTCACAGGCTCTTGTATCTTTTTTGTTTTGTTTTGTTCTGTGTGTGTGAATTTTTAACGCTGCATGTTTTGAGAATCATTGGAATTTATTGTAATTTTAATTATTTTGAACTTGATTTTTGGGTTGTTAACAATAAAAGAAGTGTTGGCAAAAAATTTATGAACAAAATTTTAAGAATTTTTCTTGCACTTTAGGTATTTGTTATTTTATTGTTACATAGACACATATTTATATACATATATGTACGTATGTATATATATATAAATATTAACACACACAAGTCTATACTTGTTTACGTGTGAATGTTTCTTATACAAAAAAGGATAATTATAAGGCCTGTAGTAGTTGGTTGTGGCAAAAAATAATGCTTCAACTAACAAACAGCTGTTGTCCCTGAGTGACATAAAAAAATCATTTAAACTTTTTTAAAGTTAAATGTCATCGCACTGCAGTATATAATTGAGTTGAACTTTATTTTAATATTTAATTTAAATTAGCAATGCTATAGTTATGAACCTTTCGAAAATAGCTTTTTAGAGAGTTAATATAGTTTTTAGTTCTTACTTGGAGCTTTAAAGCCTTCAATTTGGTTTAAGACGATCCTTAAGAAAGTTTTGAACTTTAAAGCGATCTTTTTCTTTTATGATCAGCGATTCATTTCTAGCTTTAAAGCGATCTATTTTCTTTATGAAGTTTTAAGTTTAGTTTTCAGTTTAAACTTTATGTCGATCTAATTCCTTAAGGAAATATTGAGCTTTAAAGTATCACTTCCAAATCCACTCTCGTTTATACGTAAATAAAACAAATAAGTTTTAATAATAATTTCTAATAAAAAATTATTTTGATTACAGTTCCTAAATTTAATACAAATCCTTTAACGAAACCACATTAATGACAAGAGGATAAAAGTTATTGAAATGAAAAGCGAAAGTCCTTGTTTTGCATAAGGAATAAGGAATTTGTATATAAATATTTTAAGAAACAATTTTGTGAACAAAACTCAAGAAAAACACTCTACAAAAAAGTGAATCTACAAAAATAATGAGAGAAAAAGAACGAAGAAATAACAAAAATATTATTCTTCTTTGTAGCATTAAATCTTCATAGTTTGGTGTGATGCGTTGCGCTTCCGTTTTCCGGTTCCCTTTAGTTGTGCATTTTCTAATGTTACACTTTTCATTCATTCTGTTTTCATTTTTTTGTTGTCGCTCTAACATCATTCAGTCTTTCAGTGCTTACTCTTCTTTGGCTCCTAAGTGCAGCAGCAGGATGTGCATTTAATGCTGCTGCAGCTACATTTGCCACAGAAGAAAAACTTTTTCGTCTCACACACGCACACAGCTACATATTTATATCTATCCATCTTTTAGTCATATACTTAAGGTACTCTAATAACCTTGGAAGTATGTATCTTTTGTTAAGGTTGTTTCTTGTTCTTGTAAGATGCCTTTGTTGTTTTCCTAATTGTTGTTGTTGTTGTCTAAGTAATAGATATTAAAGGGAGAATAGACATCTTGCATATACTTACACATACACTTGAGAATGTGAAATTGCAAAATAAAGCACTGCCAGCATTTTAACAGTTAATGAATCTCCTTAATAGTATTATTTTCACCTACATAACTTCTTCGGTGGAGAAGAAGTAAATTGTCCCTTTAGTTTTAGAACTGTACCTCAGAATATATGAAAAACCCATAAAATTTCCCAATAGATTGATACAATTACCCCAAACTGCTGGGTTTATATAGTTGCAATGCGAAATGTGTGTAAAAATGTGGGAGAGACATTCACATACATATTCGATTGTGAGCGAATGTGAGTGCGTGAGTATGATTGGGTGTAATTTTGATTTTCATGGTCACATATACATATGTATGTATGTGTGATTTATATTTAAAATTTACTTACAAAAACACATACACAAACTTGCATACAAACTCAAAGGAGAAAAAAAATATGAAAAATGAAGAAAAAGTTGTTTCCTTTAGTTTTCTTAGCTCAACTTCAAGTTTGAAAGATTTTTGTTTTTTTTTCTGGTTCGTTTTCCTTCATACGATTGACATTGTTTTGATAAGCAGTTGTAATAACAAGAAGTTAACGAGGGTTGGACAAAATACTCTTCTTCCGAAATATTTTCTATACAAAAGTTGCCTCTGTTAAGAGTATTTTTTCTACCTCTGTTAAGAGTGTGTTTTCTATAGAAAAGTTGTCTCTATTAAGAGTGTGTTTTCTATAGAAAAGTTGTCTCTGTTAAGAGTGTGTTTTCTATAGAAAAGTTGTCTCTGTTAAGAGTATCTTTTCTATAAAAAAGTTGTCTCTGTTAAGAGTATGTTTTCTATGGAAAAGTTGTCTCTGTTAAGAGTAAGTTTCCTATAGAAAAGTTGTCTCTGTTAAGAGTCAGTTTTCTATAGAAAAGTTGTCTCTGTTAAGAGTAAGTTTTCTATAGAAAAGTTGTCTCTGTTAAGAGTAGCTTTTCTATAGAAAAGTTGTCTCTGTTAAGAGTAGCTTTTCTATAGAAAAGTTGTCTCTGTTAAGAGTAGCTTTTCTATAGAAAAGTTGTCTCTGTTAAGAGTAGCTTTTCTATAGAAAAGTTGTCTCTGTTAAGAGTAGCTTTTCTATAGAAAAGTTGTCTCTGTTAAGAGTAGCTTTTCTATAGAAAAGTTGTCTCTGTTAAGAGTAAGTTTTCTATAAAAAAGTTGTCTCTGTTAAGAGTTACTTTTCTATAGAAAAGTAGTCTCTGTTAAGAGTAACTTTTCAACAGAAATGCCTCTGATACTCTTAAATCTTTTCTATAGAAAAGTTGTTCTAGAAAGAGACAAATGTTATCTCCGTGAAGAGTATTTTTTTAATAATTTATTTTTCTGTTTAGAGGTTCGTTTTTAAAGAGAATATTTATGTTTTGAGCAACCTTCCAATGAAAGTTTGTCTCTGTTAAGAGTTTCTCTTATCTCAGTTAAAAGTTACATTCCACCCTCGTATATTAAATTCTTAACAAAAATATTCTTTACTTTGGAGAATATTTATCAAAAATAGTTAGTGTCACTTAAGTTTTGGTATTCTTGTTTTGATCTTGTTGTCTTAATTTGTAAAAAATAATCCATGGTGTCACAATTTTCTCGATAATTTGTATAATATTTTGAAATGCAATAAAAAATAGAAAAAAGTTGAAAAGGGCAATTTTCAGTTACAGTTAAGTAACCCATGAACAAACATGTTAACTCATTGATATGTAAGTGTACTTAAAGGTTACTCTTATGCCAAGATATATTTGAAGGGTGGCGGGTGTTTGAAATGTATGTGTTTGATAATATTTGGTGTTAATATAAAGATATCTGCTGTTTGGTTTTTCCTTTTTGCTTCGTTTTTTTTTTCATCCTTTGCTCTTAATGTTTATTTTAGTTGTTGTTTTTCGCCTCCTGTTGTACTACAAAATGTTGATGAGAGATTTGTGGTTTATTTCTCATTCCTGCTGTTGTTCTTGTTTTTGATGTTGTAACAACAATGTTTAATGGTTTTCAAGTTTTAGTTGTTTTTCTTAGGGTTGTGTTAATGTTGTTGGTGTTACATTACAACACATCAACAACATTATCTTTTACACTTACAGCAAGCAACCAACAAACTCACTTATACACTCACTCACTTACTTATACACTGTTAATGTAGATATCTTTTTAAATACAAGGAGTACTATCTGTTTGTTTTTACTTTTTTTCATGCCACAGGAAACGGAAGTTTTATAAACACACACATATGCATTCATCTTTATATGTATGTATATGATAATATTTGATTAAATGTAATAATGTCAAAAGTTGAAGATGTGAAGTTCGTACATGATGTTGTCTTGTCTTGTTTTGTGTTAAATTTTAATTTCCAAAAATGTTTTAATGTCTTGCATGTTGTTTCTGCATAGTTGTTGTTGTTATTGTTATTATTTTATATGTTACAAATAAAACTTTATCATATTGCAAAAATGTAGAAAAAAATATTTTAAAAACGAAGTAGGAAAACATATTGTGATAACAGTTCATAGTCTATTACTTTTCATGTACTTGTGTTGAGATTATTTTTGATTAAATATTAAAAATAATAAAATCTTAAAATTTAAAATAAGTTCGGTTGTATGCCTTAAGAAAAAGTGTTGTAAATAATCATAATCTTGTTTAATACTTCAGTTTATAAAATAAAAATTAAGGTCATATTTTTGTTTTAAAATGTAACTTATTTTTTAATAAAATTGTTTGTCTTTTAAATGACAAGAGAAGTTTTCTAGAGATAATTTGTATATTTTTAGAAAATTTTTCTCTAAAATAGAAAGGTTGTCTCTCGTTAAAGTATATTTTCTAAAGAAATGTTGTCTCTATTAAGAGGATCTTTTCTATAGAAAAGTTGCCTCTGTTAAGAGTTAAGAGTATCTTTTCTATAGAATAGTTGTCTCTGTTAAGAGCACTTTTCTATAGAAAAGTTGTCTCTGTTTAGAGCATCTAGTTCTAGTTCAGTTTAGTTCCAGTTCAGTTCCAGTTCAGTTCTAGTTCAGTTCTAGTTCAGTTCTAGTTCAGTTCTAGTTCAGTTCTAGTTCAGTTCTAGTTCAGTTCTAGTCAGTTCTAGTTCAGTTCTAGTTCAGTTCTAGTTCAGTTAGTTCGTAGTTCAGTTCTAGTTCAGTTCTAGTTCAGTTCTAGTTCAGTTCTAGTTCAGTTCTAGTTCAGTTCTAGTTCAGTTCTAGTTCAGTTCTAGTTCAGTTCTAGTTCAGTTCTAGTTCAGTTCTAGTTCAGTTCTAGTTCAGTTCTAGTCAGTTCTAGTTCAGTTCTAGTTCAGTTTCTAGTTCAGTGCTTAGTTCAGTTCTAGTTCAGTTCTAGTTCAGTTCTAGTTCAGTCTAGTTCAGTTCTAGTTCAGGTTCTAGTTCAGTTCTAGTTCAGTTCTAGTTCAGTTCTAGTTCAGTTCTTCTAGTTCAGTTCTAGTTCAGTTCTAGTTCAGTTCTAGTTCAGTTCTAGTTTCAGTTCTAGTTCAGTTCTAGTTCAGTTCTAGTTCAGTTAGTTCAGTTCTAGTTCAGTTCTAGTTCAGTTCTAGTTCAGTTCTAGTTCAGTTCTAGTTCAGTTCTAGTTCAGTTCTAGTTCAGTTCTAGTTCAGTTCTAGTTCAGTTCTAGTTCAGTTCTAGTTCAGTTCTAGTTCAGTTCTAGTTCAGTTCTAGTTCAGTTCTAGTTCAGTTCTAGTTCAGTTCTAGTTCAGTTCTAGTTCAGTTCTAGTTCAGTTCTAGTTCAGTTCTAGTTCAGTTCTAGTTCAGTTCTAGTTCAGTTCTAGTTCAGTTCTAGTTCAGCATCTTTGCTGTAGAAAAGTTGTCTCTGTTAAGAGCATCTTTTCTATAGAAAAGTTGTCTCTGTTAAGAGCATCTTTTCTATAGAAAAGTTGTCTCTGTTAAGAGCATCTTTTCTATAGAAAAGTTGTTTCTGTTAAGAGCATCTTTTCTATAGAAAAGTTGTCTCTGTTAAGAGCATCTTTTCTATAGAAAAGTTGTCTCTGTTAAGAGCATCTTTTCTATAGAAAAGTTGTCTCTGTTAAGAGCATCTTTTCTATAGAAAAGTTGTCTCTGTTAAGAGCATCTTTTCTATAGAAAAGTTGTCTCTGTTAAGAGCATCTTTTCTATAGAAAAGTTGTCTCTGTTAAGAGCATCTTTTCTATAGAAAAGTTGTCTCTGTTAAGAGCATCTTTTCTATAGAAAAGTTGTCTCTGTTAAGAGCGTCTTTTCTATAGAAAAGTTGTCTCTGTTAAGAGCGTCTTTTCTATAGAAAAGTTGTCTCTGTTAAGAGCATCTTTTCTATAGAAAAGTTGTCACTGTTAAGAGCATCTTTCTATAGAAAAGTTGTCTCTGTTAGGAGCATCTTTTCTATAGAAAAGTTGTCTCTGTTAAGAGCATCTTTTCTATAGAAAAGTTGTCTCTGTTAAGAGCATCTTTTCTATAGAAAAGTTGTCTCTGTTAAGAGCATCTTTTCTATAGAAAAGTTGTCTCTGTTAAGAGCATCTTTTCTATAGAAAAGTTGTCTCTGTTAAGATCATCTTTTCTATAGAAAAGTTGTCTCTGTTAAGAGCATCTTTTCTATAGAAAAGTTGTCTCTGTTAAGAGCACCTTTTCTATAGAAAAGTTGTCTCTGTTAAGAGCATCTTTTCTATAGAAAAGTTGTCTCTGTTAAGAGCATCTTTTCTATAGAAAAGTTGTCTCTGTTAAGAGCATCTTTTCTTTAGAAAAGTTGTCTCTGTTAAGAGCATCTTTTCTATAGAATAGTTGTCTCTGTTAAGAGCATCTTTTCTATAGAAAAGTTGTCTCTGTTAAGAGCATCTTTTCTATAGAAAAGTTGTGTCTGTTAAGAGTATCTTTTCTATAGAAAAGTTGTGTCTGTTAAGAGTATCTTTTCTATAGAGAAGCTGTGTCTGTTAAGAGCATTTTTTCGATAGAAAAGTTGTCTCTGTTAAGAGCATCTTTCTATAGAAAAGTTGTCTTTGTTAAGAGCATCTTTCTATAGAAAAGTTGTCTCTGTAAGAGCATCTTTTCTATAGAAAAGTTGTCCTTGTTAAGAGTATATTTTCAATAGATAATATTTACTTGTCGATTTCTTTCCTATTGGTTTTCCAATTTCCCAGGAAAAAAATAAATTTTTTAACGATTTATTAAACCACCACGTGGCAAACTATGTGCCATTTCATTGATTGATCGTTGAGGTTTAAAAACATGATGTTTAAAAATTTAATAAAAATCTGATTATTACACATGATGAGCAACAGCAGCAACAACAAACCAGTGAAAATCTGTACTTATGGTCAGCTTTTGAATAGACCTTAGTGTAACCGAGTTATAATTTAATTAAAAACACATATTAAATTTAATCCCCACCAAAGAGAGAAAGAGACCTAAAACCAGCAACTAAGCCTATTTATCTGCACACCACCAACACTAGGCTTTTGCACACAAACACACAGACATAGCTTAGCCAAATGTATACACATATGAAAGGATATGCATTTCCTCTTACACAAACAAACATTTATAAGGATACATAATAATTATTTTAATATATAAGTAAAATCATTTTAAAAAAATTATGTGCATGTATGTATGAACACTACATAGTAGGACTCATTCAAACAGTCATCAAGGTTTCCGGTTTAACTCAAACTAGAAATATTAAACATTAGACTGAATTGCCAGTAGTGTAATAAAAAAAAAGGGTTTCTAGTCTTTCTTCAAAATCAAATGTAGAGCTTCCTGAAAGCGTTTCAAAAACCTTTGTCTTATAGTTTATTTTTCCATAGCTTGTTTAAGGTCCTTGGAAGCTTTAATTTCTGATAATTTTTTTTAGCCACACTAATATTCCCCTATATCTAATAGAGTGTTTTACTGTGTATATTTACACACTTACACCACCTTTTATCCCTCCCATCAACCTCCTTTCCCTCTCATACATTTATAATTTCAACTGTTTCCGGTTGACTAGTAAAATGTTGTTCCTACATTTAGTTGTAGTTTTTCTAACATTTATTTTTGTGTTCTTCACACATTATGGATTTTAGTTAGAGCTGAATAAACTTAAAAAAAACTAAAATACACACTATAAAATTTGTTTTTAAAGTGCATGTTGTATGTTTAAATGTTCGGTTTTAGTATGTATGGGAATATAATTTCGCGTTTATAATAAAACATTTATGACTTCCTACTTTTATATGCAGCTAGAGTTTTAACTAGAAATATTTTTTATAATATTTTCCCTAAAGAATATTATTTTTTATTTTGGCAAGCAATAGGAAAAGAAAAACAAACCAAAAAATTGTATTTAAAAAATTGCTTAATATCCTACACACCGGAAGTTAAAAGTTAGTGAGAGTTAAAAGTTATTATATGGATGAATTTAAAATAATTTCATAAAAAATTTACTAACCTAATCGAAATTAAATAAAAAAATTAGATTACATAATTTAAATAAATAATAAGTATGTAAACACTTTCGTACAAATTTTAAAGAAAATTCAAGGGTATTATTCGTAAAACAAATTTCAGTTAAGTTCAATTATAGTAGTTAGTTCTAGTTCAGTTCTAGTTCAGTTCTAGTTCAGTTCTAGTTCAGTTCTAGTTCAGTTCTAGTTCAGTTCTAGTTCAGTTCTAGCTCAGTTCTAGCTTCAGTTCTAGTTCAGTTCTAGTTCAGTTCTAGTTTCAGTTCTAGTTCAGTTCTAGTTCAGTTCTAGTTCAGTTCTACTTCAGTTCTAGTTCAGTTCTAGTTCAGTTCTAGTTCAGTTCTAGTTCAGTTCTAGTTCAGTTCTCGTTCAGTTCTAGTCAGTTCTAGTTCAGTTCTAGTTCAGTTCTAGTTCAGTTCTAGTTCAGTTCTAGTTCAGTTCTCAGTTTCTAGTTCAGTTCTAGTTCAGTTCTAGTTCAGTTCTAGTTCAGTTCTAGTTCAGTCTAGTTCAGTTCTAGTTCAGTTCTAGTTCAGTTCTAGTTCAGTTCTAGTTCAGTTCTAGTTTCAGTTCTAGTTCAGTTCTAGTTCAGTTCTAGTTCAGTTCTAGTTCAGTTCTAGTTCAGTTCTAGTTCAGTTCTAGTTCAGTTCTAGTTCAGTTCTAGTTCAGTTCTAGTTCAGTTCTAGTTCAGTTCTAGTTCAGTTCTAGTTCAGTTCTAGTTCAGTTCTAGTTCGTTCTAGTTCAGTTCTAGTTCAGTTATAGTTCAGTTCTAGTTCAGTTCTAGTTCAGTTCTAGTTCAGTTCTAGTTCAGTTCTAGTTCAGTTCTAGTTCAGTTCTAGTTCAGTTCTAGTTCAGTTCTAGTTCAGTTCTAGTTCATTTCTAGTTCAGTTCTAGTTCAGTTTAGTCAGTCTAGTTCAGTTCTAGTTCAGTTCTAGTTCAGTTCTAGTTCAGTTCAGTTCAGTCTAGTTCAGTTCTAGTTCAGTTCTAGTTCAGTTTCTAGTTCAGTTCTAGTTCAGTGTCAGTTCAGTCAGTTCAGTTCAGCGTTCAGTTCAGTTCTAGTTCAGTCAGTTCAGTTCTAGTTCAGATTTAGGTCAGATCTAGATCAGACCTAGGCCAGATCAGATCTAGTTTCAGATTTGGTACAGTTTAGTTTAGTTCTAATACAGTCAATTATTACTTGAGAGTTCCTTGTGGGTGCTATTATACGTATTATCTGTGTCTAACAAACTTTCTCATCATTTCGCACTGCACTCTCCTTTGCATTTATAATTGTATATACATATACATATGTATGCATGCATTAGTGTGGCGATGCAGTTAATCGCCCTCGGCAAATAATATTTGTATATTTGTATTCGCATACATTTTGCCTTATTTCTGTTTGTTTTGTTGCTTTTTGTTTAAATATGTGTATGTATGTATGTATGTATGTATATTCTGAGTATTTTGTTTAAGGACAATTTGCCTAAGGGATACTTTTTTTGCTGCGAGTATATGTATGTGTGTGTTAAGCTATTTAAAAGGGTTTTTTTAATGTGTGTAAATGTTTAGTTTTTCTGCAGGAAATCTGAAACAATATTACAAAAAACAAATAGTGTATAATGGCAACATAATTACTAATAAACCATGGCTAGTTTAGTTTAACAGTTTTAGTTTTTTGTTGGTTTGTTTTTTGGGATTGTAGTTTCCTTTAGTTTTGGGTGGCAAATTGAAATTTATGTATAAATTCCTGCATCATTTTAATAAACCACAACTAGAAATTTGTTTTATAATTTTTAAAAGTGTTTTTAGTATAAAAGGACTTCAGGGACTTGTAGTAATTATTTACCAACAGGAATTAAATTAATTTGGACAAGAAATATGGTGGTGAAATAAGTCAAATGTATATTTAATCTATAGTAAAATATGAGAATGTTGAACATGTATTAGATTTGCAAACTTGTAGTAAAATTTAAATTCGAAACTTCTTCCTTTAATAAAGTTATTGGCAACAAAGCATTTATTTTAAATTCTTATATTTTGCAAATATTTTTATTTATTTAATTTTATTATTTCCTTTATTTTCATAATAATGTTCGTTTTTTTTTTGTAAATTAAAATTGCATGAATGTTCATTTGTTTATTTGTTTAACAAATACACATACATTAGATTCAACTCAAATATTGTGTGTATTTTTTAACTTCTTTTATTATTTAAAAGTTTAGATAAACTGCAATTTAAACATCACATCATGGAGTAAAAATGCTGCATTAGCAAATTTATTTCTTTTTGTAAATTTTTTGTTTTTTATAAATTTTCGAAAATTTGTTTATTTTATTTTAAGTGACAAAAACTTATTCATACAAACACTTTCTCACTTAAACACATGTTCGATATGTAATATGTATGCAAATTCCCAGTATTATTGCAAGGAACTTTGACTCCTTTATGAGTAGTAGGTATGTATTTCGAAATGTCCAACAAATTGTATGACTTTAATGTTTATACTTGACGAGGATAACAATAAGCAATATTTATTTAACCCAATAAAAGTAATTTAATCACAATTATATAACCACGACTAAAATCACTATTTTGGATTGTTCTCCCCATACTGCTGGGTTTTTACTAGTTGTTGTTATTTGATTTTGTTTTTCTCTTTTGTTGTTGTCAGTATTATTATTGTTGTTGTCAAATATTACCAGTATACACATTTTGTCATGATGAATATGAAGCTGGTAGTTTTCAGTAGTCACTTACATCTGTACTCTGTAATGTAATGCATGCGATAATTTGTTTGATAAATCTGTATATTAGGTTGCTTCACTTCTGTGAAGCAGTGATTAATTGGGCAAATTAGGATTGAAATATTCAAGGTTAAATATAAACAAATTAAAAGCTTCGCTAGTCTTCTCAGTTATAGTTCAGTTCTAGTTCAGTTCTAGTTCAGTTCTAGTTCGTTCAGTTCAGTTCTAGTTCAGTTCTAGTTCAGTTCTAGTTCAGTTCTAGTTCAGTTCTAGTTCAGTTCTCGTTCAGTTCTAGTTCAGTTCTAGTTCAGTTCGTAGTTCGTTCAGTTCTAGTTCAGTTCGTTCAGTTCAGTTCAGTTCTAGTTCAGTTCTAGTTCAGTTCTAGTTCAGTTCTAGTTCAGTTCTAGTTCAGTTCCTAGTTCAGTTCTAGTTCAGTTCTAGTTCAGTTCTAGTTCAGTTCTAGTTCAGTTCTAGTTCAGTTCTAGTTCAGTTCTAGTTCAGTTCTAGTCATTCTAGTTCAGTTCTAGTTCAGTTCTAGTTCAGTTCTAGTTCAGTTCTAGTTCAGTTCTAGTTCAGTTCTAGTTCAGTTCTAGTTCAGTTCTAGTTCAGTTCTAGTTCAGTTCTAGTTCAGTTCTAGTTCAGTTCTAGTTCAGTTCTAGTTCAGTTCTAGTTCAGTTCTAGTTCAGTTCTAGTTCAGTTCTAGTTCAGTTCTAGTTCAGTTCTAGTTCAGTTCTAGTTCAGTTCTAGTTCAGTTCTAGTTCAGTTCTAGTTCAGTTCTAGTTCAGTTCTAGTTCAGTTCTAGTTCAGTTCTAGTTCAGTTCTAGTTCAGTTCTAGTTCAGTTCTAGTTCAGTTCTAGTTCAGTTCTAGTTCAGTTCTAGTTCAGTTCTAGTTCAGTTCTAGTTCAGTTCTAGTTCAGTTCTAGTTCAGTTCTAGTTTAGTTCTAGTTCAGTTCTAGTTAGTTCTAGTTCAGTTCTAGTTCAGTTCTAGTTCAGTTCTAGTTCAGTTCTAGTTCAGTTCTAGTTCAGTTCTAGTTCAGTTCTAGTTCAGTTCTAGTTCAGTTCTAGTTCAGTTCTAGTTCAGTTCTAGTTCAGTTCTAGTTCAGTTCTAGTTCAGTTCTAGTTCAGTTCTAGTTCAGTTCTAGTTCAGTTCTAGTTCAGTTCTAGTTCAGTTCTAGTTCAGTTCTAGTTCAGTTCTAGTTCAGTTCTAGTTCAGTTCTAGTTCAGTTCTAGTTCAGTTCTAGTTCAGTTCTAGTTCAGTTCTAGTTCAGTTCTAGTTCAGTTCTAGTTCAGTTCTAGTTCAGTTCTAGTTCAGTTTCTAGTTCAGTTCTAGTTCAGTTCTAGTTCAGTTCTAGTTCAGTTCTATTCAGTTCTAGTTCAGTTCTAGTTCAGTTCTAGTTCAGTTCTAGTTCAGTTCTAGTTCAGTTCTAGTTCAGTTCTAGTTCAGTTCTAGTTCAGTTCTAGTTCAGTTCTAGTTCAGTTCTAGTTCAGTTCTAGTTCAGTTCTAGTTCAGTTCTAGTTCAGTTCTAGTTCAGTTCTAGTTCAGTTCTAGTTCAGTTCTAGTTCAGTTCTAGTTCAGTTCTAGTTCAGTTCTAGTTCAGTTCTAGTTCAGTTCTAGTTCAGTTCTAGTTCAGTTCTAGTTCAGTTCTAGTTCAGTTCTAGTTCAGTTCTAGTTCAGTTTCTAGTTCAGTTCTAGTTCAGTTCTAGTTCAGTTCTAGTTCAGTTCTAGTTCAGTTCTAGTTCAGTTCTAGTTCAGTTCTAGTTCAGTCTAGTTCAGTTCTAGTTCAGTTCTAGTTCAGTTCTAGTTCAGTTCTAGTTCAGTTCTAGTTCAGTTCTAGTTCAGTTCTAGTTCAGTTCTAGTTCAGTTCTAGTTCAGTTCTAGTTCAGTTCTAGTTCAGTTCTAGTTCAGTTCTAGTTCAGTTCTAGTTCAGTTCTAGTTCAGTTCTAGTTCAGTTCAGTTCAGTTTAGTTCAGTTTAGTTCAGTTAGTTCAGTTAGTTCAGTTCTAGTTCAGTTCTAGTTCAGTTCTAGTTCAGTTCTAGTTCAGTTCTAGTTCAGTTCTAGTTCAGTTCTAGTTCAGTTCTAGTTCAGTTCTAGTTCAGTTCTAGTTCAGTTCTAGTTCAGTTCTAGTTCAGTTCTAGTTCAGTTTAGTTCAGTTCTAGTTCAGTTCTAGTTCAGTTCTAGTTCAGTTCTAGTTCAGTTCTAGTTCAGTTCTAGTTCAGTTCTAGTTCAGTTCTAGTTCAGTTCTAGTTCAGTTCTAGTTCAGTTCTAGTTCAGTTCTAGTTCAGTTATTCTAGTTCAGTTCTAGTTCAGTTCTAGTTCAGTTCTAGTTCAGTTCTAGTTCAGTTCTAGTTCAGTTCTAGTTCAGTTCTAGTTCAGTTCTAGTTCAGTTCTAGTTCAGTTCTAGTTTAGTTCTAGTGTAGTTCTAGTGTAGTTCTAGTTCAGTTCTAGTTCAGTTCTAGTTCAGTTCTAGTTCAGTTCTAGTTCAGTTCTAGTTCAGTTCTAGTTCAGTTCTAGTTCAGTTCTAGGTTCATTTCTAGTTCAGTTCTAGTTTCAGTTATCGTTCCGTTCTTAGCTTCAGTTCTAGTTTCAGTTCTAGTTCAGTTCTAGTTCAGTTCTAGTTCAGTTTCTAGTTTCAGTTTGTAGTTCTAGTTCTAGTTCTAGTTGTCTAGTTCAGTTCTAGTTCAGTTCTAGTTCAGTTCTAGTCAGTTCTAGTTCGTTATAGTTCAGTTCTAGTTCAGTTCTAGTTTCAGTTCTGTTCTTCTAGTTCAGTTCTAGTTCAGTTCTAGTTCTCTCTAAGTACAGTTAGTTCAGTAAATACAGAAAATATTGAAGCAATAATTTTCATGACGACAAATGTTGCATTAGCATATTTCCATAAAAGTTTTTTCTTAAAACATCTTTCACAAAGAAATTTTATTTGTAACTTTATCTGTAAAATTTTTATTGCCTTAAGTATCGTTGCCCTTAACATACCCGTACTAAAAACCCTATAAAGAATTCTTTTATGGATCTTTCAAAAGATGCAAAAACACTGCAGCTTCTAAAGCAACAATTTTCTTTTAGTTGATGTCTGCCTTTTACAATTTTAAAACTTTTATAAAAGATGTGTAAATATTACTAAAAGAAAAAGGGAAAAAGTTTTTGTTGCTTAAACTATTTAAAATATTTATAATAAGTTTCCACACACCACATACACGCATGCTCTTACATACATTCTTAACACATAAATAAAACATAGATACAACTTGATACTTGATGAATGAGCCCCATAGACTTGTGTGACATAGATTATATTACCATTTCCTTTAAATAAATAGACTTTACTACAATATTGCAGCAGTTACACACACACACACAAACACACATGTAGCAGATATTTATGAGAGTCAGTTTCTGACTAACACATGTATTTTAGTATTTATTTATAATGTTGTGTGTATCAATGTTTTAAATATTTCATCCAGCTTTTGTATGGAAGTTTCCTACTGTATCTGCAGCAGCGTCATCTTCATCATTACACACGAGACTTTCTACTTAAAATGCGTTTTCTTTATAAACTGCCATTAATTTTCTTAAAGCAAAAAGCAACCAACTACTAAGTTCTATGTTGAATCAGTCTATAAATAAGGATTCGTGGATGTGTGTGAGTGTATTCTAACACCAATACTTGCATTCACACATTCAGCTAAGTCATATGTGTATAATAATAAAGTTATAGTTAGTCTTTTGGGCTTAGACTTGGCCGAGATTAAAATAATTGGCAAACACATTCAATGAATTTTCCACAAAGAGACAGATAAACAGATAGTATGGAAAGGACATTTGGGCGATAGGTTAGGGGGGCGAAATAGTAATAATGTGATGTCGTGTGAAGTTAAGTAAAATAATTAAAATGCGATCTAGAAAACATTTTCATGGAAAACAGAATATGCCAAAGAAACTCCTTTGATATTTAATATTTAAGAATTTTGTTATAATCCTCTCTTTAATTTGGAATTTTAAACTTTTTCCTTTAATAATTAATTTAGCATTTCATTAAATGTACATAATTTAACTTTGCACTCAAGCAAACCACTTTAATTGTAAAATTGTACTTCTTATAGTTTGGTAGTTATTTCCATATAGTACTTTAATTCATTTAAAAGCAAATTAATAAAACATTCGCACAATATCTGTCTTATCTGCTATTAGGACTTTCCTTACATTTAACACATAACATCCATATATTTCATAATGTATCATCAAATAACTTTTTTCTTGCAATTCTCCTTGCGATTTTGTAATCATTATGTATGTGAATTACCTTATCATTTCATTACGATTTTGACATTTTAAATGCAACCAACTTACAAGTAAATACATACATAAACAAAAGATGTTGTTTATGCATCATACACTCACATACACTACTTGTATTCTTGAACTGTCCAGATACCGAGTAGGAAATTTTGAAACTGTAAATCTAGTTCTGTTCTAGTTCTGTTATAGTCTGTTCTAGTTCTGTTATAGTTCTGTTATGTCTGTTAGTAGTTCTGTCTAGTTTCTGTTCTAGTTCTTTTCTTCTGTTCTAGTTCTGTTCTAGTTCTGTTCTAGTTCTGTTCTAGTTCTGTTCTAGTTCTGTTCTAGTTCTGTTCTAGTTCTGTTCTAGTTCTGTTCTAGTTCTGTTCTAGTTCTGTTCTAGTTCTGTTCTAGTTCTGTTCTAGTTCTGTTCTAGTTCTGTTCTAGTTCTGTTCTAGTTCTGTTCTAGTTCTGTTCTAGTTCTGTTCTAGTTCTGTTCTAGTTCTGTTCTAGTTTTTTATTCTACTTCTAAGTTTAAAACAGTGCTGTTCTAAATTTCCTTTCAGGCATTAATAATTCAGATATAAACAATATACAATAATATATATAAAACGAAAATAATGTAATGTAATATAATGTTAATTTAACTTTAACTAACTAATTTACTACAGAGAGTCATTAGTATTCTTTAAGTTTCAATTATAATGTGAACGAATGAAACGAAATGAAACAAATGGATGAATGAATGAATATTCACAAGCAAATTATGACCGAACAAAAATACATTGTGTCCAATTCTATGTATGAATGTACGTCCTGAGAGAAGTGTTTTGTAACTTTTAACGAAAAATGAATGAACCAGTGTGTTTAAAGTGAATGTTTACATTTGCTTTTGAAATGTAAATTTACTAGAAAACTGTTTACAGAACAAATAATGTATATTTATAATCGCACACAGAAATACATTTATACATACAAGTTTAGACTCAAATTTACACATGTTTTAAACCCAACAATTTTACAAGGTAACAAATTAAGTCAGTATATTCTTAAATGTTTAACTATTAGTTGTTTCGTGTTTACAGTTAAGTGGAAGTTAAAGGTCATTTCATAGCCCTCTACGTAGTCAGAAGAGGGATTTTAAACTTTTTTCTCCACTGTACCTCTATGAGGAGAATACAATTTCTGGACAGCACCCCCAACTTGCAGGGTATGAACTCACACAGACAGTCACGCATAGAAAGAGAGACAGAAAAACACTCATACATCAAATAAAATGTGTACAGAATTATAATGCATTTTGAAGTTAAATAAATGCAAATGAGTTTTACATTACAGTTTGTATTACTCGTATACTAGAGTCATTCGTAATGGTACTACATCCATATTGAAATAAGCAGTTGAATTAAAATTGATACACGCAAAGAAAAATATCAATGATAATTTGGGTCTATCACAGTATCTGAACAGTAAATTAAATAAATAAATCAGGTTGCGTGAATCAATTTGTAAGTAAATATACATACATATGATTCAGAGTACATTTTCAGCTAATTCCCTTTGTTTTGTATTAATAGTTCCGCTTTCAATGTAACAAAATTCTTTACTATCTATTTCAGACTACTCTCCGTGTATAACTCATGTTCTTATTGTGGTTTTTTGGTTATAAGAACCAGTTGCTACACAGTTGATTTTCATGGCAATAAAACGTTTTTGGCCTGTATGCATGTGTAATCTGAACCAAATGTTTAAGTAGCTCCACAAGAAGGTCAGATTTCGAAATGCACATACAATGTGCAACAAAATAATATACATAGAGCCAACAAACACACGCACACATACATGCAAAACAAAGTGTTGCATTCACTCACACTTTGACACTGGTACAAAACCAACAGCTAAACAACAGCAACAACAACACAAATAAAACAACTATTACAAAACCAACAAATCGATACAACATAGACCTTAGACAAGTAAACCGGGGCAAAGTTAGGGAACAAATTTACAAACTAATCATGAAGGGAGTAGCGACGACGGCAACAACTATTGTGGATTGTACAAGTTTAGAACTGAACTAGAACTGAACTAGAATCAACTTCATCATCACTTTCTATAAATTCAAATGTGTTTCTTCATAGTAAATTAAATTAATTATCTCTAAGTCTTACATCTGACTGAATCCGTCATGTTTATAAGCAAATATGTATTAGATTAGAGTAGAAACAATATTAGCGGAAAACATAGATTTTCCATAATATATTAATATTAATTTTCATTACTTTATTGCTTTTTTTCTGGTTCCGTTGTCTTTTTGTCTAATACATATTATAGCATTTCCGTTACCGTACCCTGTTCAGCTCATAATAAATCATTCTAGATAAACAAGTTAATTACGAAATAGTTATGTTATTATTCTAGCAATTGGTTTGTTCTTCTTCTTGGCTATTGTTTATGTGTATTGTTGCTGTTGTTGTGTATAAATAACTTTGTTGTGCGGTGGTAGAGAATTATTGTCAGTTGGTCAATAAGGAGTAAAAATATTTATGTTTGGTATGTGGAATTTATTTTAGATTTTGGGGTTTTAAGCTAGAATTTAGATATGTACATATGTATATAGAGGGTTAAATAAAAAGAGAGGAATTTAAGATACATATTTTACTTATAATTTTGAATACATAAAATACAAATTTTATGTAGATAATTTAAGCCATTATAAATGTATATGATTTACTTTGTTTTTGTTTTGTTGCAACCCCTACCCCTACTTCATTAGCCGGCATAAGAATGAAATGTTTTTATTCCTTTAGATGTCGTTGTACAAAGCAGCATATTTATTCATTTAAATTCATGAGAGCCCAACAAATCGCTGCAGTTTTATTATTTCTCTTTAGTTTTATGACTTAAAGCGATTAAAAAAACATGGCAGCCTTTAGGCTAAAACGCAAAAAGGGAAAACTTAACAACAAGAGAGAAAAAAACAACTGCAAATTGCCCGTGGTCATACACTAGTAAATAAAAACAAAACAAACTTGCTTTGTTTTACTGTGAAAATTTATAAGCAACAACAAAAAAAAAAAAAAAAAAACGCTTCAAAACGAAAAAAAAAAAACATTGAATTTTAAAATACAAACAAATAATTCCTTGAAATTACAACAAAAAATGCCATGAAAACTATAACATACACAAACAAATACAGAAGCTTACAGCAAAACACACTTTCACAAACAACACACTCATGCAAATACACACACGCACACTAACAACAAACATATAAATATTTAGTTCACTATGTCAATAGGGCGTAACAATTAATAAAAAATAAAAAAAAACAACAACAACAAAACCACAACAAAACTAACTTGACTCTCTCTTTCTCTTAAGTTGTTATGTTTTGTTGGCCTTTTTTGTTTGTTGTATGTTTTTTATTGTTGCAAATGCAGTAAGAAGAAAATTAATCACATACCGCTGCACAAACAAAACCGTTAAATAGAGAAACAAAAACAAACTCCATAACATAAATTCTCAATTCGATCATCGTTGTAACTCCTACAAAATGGCGTATTAGAAAAATAAAATTTTGTTTTAAAATCTGGAGAAAAATTCATTTCATGGCTATTGTAGTTTAATACAAATAGCTATTACAATAATAAAACAATAACATCAAAGGAAAACAATAATAACAACATTAAAATTGTAAACAAACATAAGAATTTAATGCTAGAAAACAGCTGTTTTTTATTCTAAATAACAGTTTTATAAAAGGATATTTTGTATCTAAGTAACAAAGCTTTTTAATCAAATTTTAAGACTCTTCTTATGAGAGTATTTGTATGTACCCATGCTAAATTACCACTCTACTCTATTGCTGTTATTGTTTTTGAAAAACCATTATTTTCTCTCGTGCCTACTCTCTCTCATTTGTCTTCTCTATTGCTGTTATATGCGCAGTTTATATTTGTATTGTGTTTATTTCTTTTACACAATTTTAAGAACATGTGATTATTAATGTATTAAGCTTATAATGTTTTTTCTGTTGTTATGTTTATTTCTTTATTTTTGTTTTTAATGTGCGTGGGCTAACATTGCAAGACACACCTACTCTTTCTCTAGCCAAATACAAACACAAATATTTAACAGAGCATCCTTTCGTTACGTTACATACAAAATAAAAATAATAAAACATTGTAAAAAAAGGCACCCATATGTATGTACATATTAACACATAGTGTCAAATAGCGATACAGTGGATATGGAGGAACAAAAAGAGAACATAGCTAGAACAGAACTAGACTAGAACAGAACAGAACTAGAACAGAACTACAACAGAACTAGAACAGACTAGAACAGAACTAGAACAGAACTAGAACAGAACTAGAACAGAACTAGAACAGAACTAGAACAGAACTAGAACAGAACTAGAACAGAACTAGAACAGAACTAGAAACAGAACTAGAACAGAACTAGAACAGAACTAGAACAGAACAGAACAGAACTAGAACAGAACTAGAACAGAACTAGAACAGAACTAGAACAGAACTAGAACAGAACTAGAACAGAACTAGAACAGAACTAGAACAGAACAGAACAGAACTAGAACAGAACTAGAACAGAACTAGAACAGAACTAGAAACAGAACTAGAACAGACTAGAACAGAACTAGAACAGAACTAGAACAGAACTAGAACAGAACTAGAACAGAACTAGAACAGAACTAGAACAGAACTAGAACAGAACTAGAACAGAACTAGAAGAACAGAACTAGAACAGAACTAGAACAGAACTAGAACATAACTAGAACAGAACTAGAAACAACTAGAACAGAACTAGAACAGAACTAGAAAGACTAGAACAGAACTAGAACAGAACTTAGAACAGAACTAGAACAGAAACTAGAACAGAACTAGAACAGAACTAGAACGAACTAGAACAACTAGAACAGAACTAGAACAGAACTAGAAACAACACTATAATTAAAATGTCAATATCTGTAGTAAGGATTAGGGGCTTAAATTAGAGGTTTGGAGCTTTGTTTGGAGTTTTCACGAACTTTGACCTAATGTAGACGAGATCTGAGATGAGATTAAAAACAGACAATTGAGTAATAATCTTTCATACTCTCAGACCCCTGTTTCATAGTTTAGACAGAATATGGTTTGTGTGTTTAGCTGGCGTGTCTGTGTCGTTTCTGCAAGTCTGTGCATGTATTTATGTAAGTACATTTGTATTTGAATTTGCGTGAGTGTGTTTGTGTGGTTTTTTTTCCAAGCTCTTTTCACTCTACTAATGATTATTTATCCTTGAAAGTCACATGATTGTAAAGGGAGGCAGTAAATGAGTATGTGTACGTTTAAAATACATTCGTGCATAATGCACGAATAACAAATTTACACAAATAACAAGAACAAACACTAACGTTAAGACATAATATGCGGGGCATAACATTATGAGAGTAAGAATTTTACGAACTTTAACAGGAAACGGAAAGCTTTTTGTTTTATATTGTGTTTGTTAAAGAGAGAGAGAGTGACTTTTTGCTGTTAAAGAGTGGGAGCATAATAATAAACAACATTTAAATACATTTTTTGTACCGTTGCTTTGCTGTGAATGTGTTTTTGTTATTGCTTTTGTGTGTTTTGTTGTTTTTGCTAGTGTTAAAACTAATGTGCTGCTGCTGCCATTGCTTTTTGCTGCTCGTTTCGTGGCTGGTGTAACGTACAAGATGCTGCATTGCATGATTTTAGTATGAAATAGGACTCATTTAAAGACGGTACGAAAAGGTGTTAACTAAACTACACAAACACGTGCGCATCCTCTTCTATTACATTGAAAAAAAAATTGAAAATGAAAGCAAGAAAAAAAAATTTGAAATTATGATGAAAGTTGGAAAAAAATTTATAGAGAAAAATAAAAAAAAATTAAATTTGAAAGAAATTTAAAAGATTTAATAAAAAAAAAATAAATTAAAAATAAGAAAATATTTAAAGAAATTAAAAGGTGAAAGTTAAGATTCAAAAAAAGAAAGAATTAAAGCAAAAATTGTGAAAATTTTGTGTAATGTTAAATATTATTACGAAAGCCTTTAACAGAAAATATTATAACAACAACAATAACAAAAAGTGAAATTTTGTTTTTTGAAAAACAAGGAAAAACAAAAAAAAAAAAAAATATTAAAGTTTTAACGAAAGCAAAGAAAACAAGTTTAAAAACGAGGTATTAAAAGGAAAATCTGTTTTGAAAAGTGAAAATTATCAACTAAATCTTGTTTTTTTTTTCGTTGTTTGGTTGTGTGACAGAGTGTGTATGAGTGTGTGAGTGATTTTGTTTGGATTTTGCTATTTAAAAGCAACCTAATTTTACTTTTTCTATTTGCAAATTCTCTACTATAGAGTGTGTAAGAGTGTTTGTGTGTGAGTTAGAGTTATATTTTGTTGTTGTTTTTTTTTTAGATGGTTTCTTGTTGTTTTGGAGTAGAAATTATTTGTCTATGCTAAAAACGACGACAACGAGAAATATCTTCTTATGTAAGACTTAAAATGGAAAATTGCGTTATTTTGTTGTTGGCGTTTTTCTATTTTAGTTTCTTTACAGTTTTATTGGTGTTGTTATTGCTGTTGTTTGCTATTATTTGTAATTTTTTTTGTATGTCAAAGCAGTTTTGGATTTGTGCTGCTTTGACAATAACAACAATGTAACACGTATAAGTAATAACAACAATAATACTAACTTTTATAGTCCTTGCATAGCTGCTTTTTTAAAAGGTTTTTTTGCACAAATAACAAATTCTTTTAACAAAACTGAAAAAAAAACTTTCTTTAGAAAATTTACTATTTTACTTTATCTTCTAAAAAAATAAAACTAAAAGGACTAACTTTTTTCCTGTGATAATTTTCTGTTTGTGTTTTTAAATACACGGCCTGTATGTTGCCTTCCTAAGTTACAACAATTCAAGGAAACCAACAATTTTGAATTTCTATTACAATTGCAGTGAAATGTTTTCACTTACACAGACTCATAACTTTTCAAAAAATGTTCAGTTTTTTAGTTTGCTTAAAGCTAAGAAAATAAATAGTTAAATATATATTTTTTGTTAAATTTTTCAATTTCTACAACTTTCAATAAATACCTATACATACATACATACTTATGTATGTATGTTGTCTATGGTAAGAATAGTTTTGTGTTTGTGTGCTTGAGTGAGGGCAATTAAAAACACAGAAAATCTGTAAAAATATAGAATTGAAATGAAATAAAAAAAAAAATTACAATGAAAACCAAACCCCAACTGCTACAACAACAGCAGCAACAACATCTACACAAACAGCAAGAACATAATGAAAAACGAAAGTGTTGCAAAACTTTTTGATTGCAATTTGTCCATAAAGTTTGTGGCACGACCTCAGTTTTTGTGTTTGTGTATATATATGTATGTGTGTGTTTGAGAGTGTATTAATACATAACATAGTTTGCTAGTCTTAACCCCTTAAATGTCTAGAATATTAAGAAATATTTAAATTTAATTTTTATATTTTCCCTGAAAACTATAAGCTAAACTTTAGTTACAAGAAATTATTATGAAACTAACAGAAATTTAGTTGCTGTTAGTTTCATGTAGATTCATTAAACTTTAATAGACATTGAATTTGCATAATTAGTTTTTAAACATTTAATAATAATAGTAATATTAATTAATTTTTACTCAAAACTCTAAAGTTTTGATCTGGTTGCAAAACCATCTATATAGTAATTATAGCCAAAGACCTTAGTTTTTTTTAAATATTTAACTTTTGAATTCTCTGTTAAAATATAGTAAGAGCTGTAGGGTATCAAAGTAGGCCACCATGAAATCAAAAACTCTTTTGAATTTGACCACCTGTCAGGTAGTCCTTATCAAACATGGGGTGAGACTCAACAATGGCCCTTTGTGTCTTGCAGTAAATGTCCAAGTAGTAGAGCTATATAATTTCTGACCTTCGTGAGAAGGGTATATATACGTTTGTCATTCCACAATATAATTTTCCGATCTTATATATTCTTTATATATATTCTGGATCCTTATAGATAGCGGAGTCGATTAAGCGATGTCTGTCTGTTCTGTGTTGTGCGTCTGTCTGTCCGTCTGTCTGTCTGTCTGTCTGTCTGTCTGTCTGTCTGTCCGTCTGTGTGTCTGTCTGTCCGTCTGTGTGTCTGTTGAAATCAATTTTCTGAAGACCCCAGGTATCTACGGTATCCAAATCTATAAGAATTCTGTCAGATATACTTTCGAGAAGTTTCCTATTTAAAATCAGCAAAATCCATCTATAAATAACGGAGATATAAGAACACATCCAAGACAACATCAGAAAATTTCATAAAAAAATCAAATGTACCAGTTGAAGTATAACAAAGTACCAAAGAATTCCCTCTTATAGATTTTCATTCCATCATATATGACATATAGGATCATATGTCTGATTATATGTTTCTAGGATCAATATTGAAAAAAAATCAAAAAGTACCAGTTGAATACCAAAAAAGTACCAAAGAGCTCGCTTTTATAATTAATTCCATTTCATACTTTATCCATCCAAACATGACAACGCAACGTTGTCAACATTATATAGTGTTGCCGTACATATTTATATACTTTCACAACGGATGTTATTGAAAAATTATAAACTCTTTGTTGTCAATTTGGTACCAGGCGTGTATATATCCTTTTGCCTCTGTGTACAGATTTCCATTCACTGATTGTTTAATTTTATTTTTCTAGGTTCAATATTAAAAGAAACTCAAAAAGTACCAGAATAAAGAAAAAGTAAAAAAAGGTCCTCTTGATAGATTCTCATTTACTAAGTTCAATATTATCTAACACTAAAAAAGTACCAATTTAGAAACGAAAAAGGTACCAGAAAATACCATTTCATGGATTTTTATTCACTCAACAAACTGAAGTTTAATTAGATCTTCCTTGTTAGAGAATGAAAAAGTATCAAAAATTCCCTTTATAAGGATTCTAATTTACTCAAGACCCTGAATGTTTAGTTTCACGGTTAAAGATTCAATATTAAACTCAAAACGTAGCTATGGAAGAACGAAAAAGTACTAAAAATCTATTTTATAGAAAACTCAAAAAGTACCAATCGAAGGACGGAAAAGTACCAAAATTTCCCCTGTATAGATTACACAGGCCGACAAAATTTGAAAAAAATCGAAACGCTGAGACCATGTTATACTTTAAAGGATTCGAATCTGATCCCATAATTTCTCCATCACATCTGGAACTCGAGATATCGAAATTCGAAAAAATGCAATTTTTGGCCCTTTTAAGACGTTATAAAAGCGCCAAGACAACGTAATTTAAAAAATGTTGTATGCCATCTGACATATCTTTCTTCTACTTCGAGATGTCATCTGGTTATGGTTAAAATTAAAAAATATAAAAAATTTAGAAAGACCCATTTGCTTTGTTTTAAACGTTTTTAGAAATTCTAAAAAATACCTGCTTAGTATTAAATTTTCATGATTCTAAGTAGTATCAGCTAAGCGATGATAAATCAGTCACTCATTAACCCAACTGTTTTATTTATAAGATTCACAAAACAAAATTCTGTGAAAATTCTCACATTAAAATAAAATTATAAAAATAATGTAAAAAATTCACTTCAAGAATTTCATATGAAAATTTTCTCAAATTGCTTTTAATGATTCGTTGGAAAAAAGTCTACACACGTTTAAAATTCCTACAAAATTTTCAAGAAGCAGTGGCATATATATTTAAATCATATTAATCCCCCTCCTCCTAGAAAAAATCTCGTTAAATTTCAATTCATTATAAATAAAACTTTTTTTTGAAGGTCAAAACTGTTTTTCTAATAACTTTCAAGACAAACTTTTGTATTTTAAAATTCTTTACTTAAAATTACAAAAATAACAACTTACAAACTATTAAAGAAAACTAATAATAAACCAATAAATAACAAGTTAATTTAGTTTAAAACTTTATTTAAACACTCTGCATAGAGAGCGTGTTGAAACAAAATCAATGTTTAATGACAAAAAAAGAAAAGGGTTTGAAACAAACACATAAACGAACTTCATGACAAGTCAAATACAAAGGATGGTTTGTTAAGTAAAACGTCTAAAACGTGAGGGTACATGGTTGGGGATGTGAAAATAATGCAGAAAAAAAGTCTAATAAAGCTAAATTTGAAAAGTGTTTATTTTATTTTTATGGCTCCTTTAAACAAACAAAGTTAAATATTCAAACATTATATAATTAAATAAAATTGTTATAGGGAATGAAAGGGGAAAGAGTGCAAAATTAATGTGTCTTAAAGGCAGTATTTTAAATAAATTATAATAATGTTTCTCTATACTGCAGAACAGGCATGGAAAATTTTAATTTTTAAATGGTACTAAATTTTTCCCAAAAACAAGTACCTTTTTAGGATTAAAAGTACTTAACTTATTTTTGAAGTTTTTTTTATGAATCTGGTTAAGAGTAAATAAGTTAGTCTATTAACTAGTCTATGGACTAGTCTTTTGACTAACCTATGGACAGGTCTATATACAAGTCTATAGACTAGTCTATTGACTAGTCTATAGAGTAGACTATCTGTTGACTAGTACCTTTGTTAGGCTATTGACTAGTCAATCAAAATAACGACAAGTCTTTTGAGTAGTCTATCGATCAGTTTATTCACTACTCTATTGACTACTCTATCGACCAGTATATTGACTAGTCTATCGACTAGTCAACGCACTAGTCTATGTACTAGTCTATGTACTAGTCTATCGACTAGTCTATGCACTAGTCTATCGACTAGTATATGCACTAGTCTATTGACCAGTTCATTGATTAGTCTGTGCACTAGTCTATCGACCAGTCTATTGAATAGGCGCTTGACCAGTCTATCGACCAGTTCATTGATTAGTCTATCGACCAGTCTGTTGACTAGTCTACCGACCAGTTTATGCACTAATCTATCGATCAGTTTATTGACCAGTCTATTGACTACTCTACCGATCAGTCTGTTGACTAGTCTATCGACCAGTCTATTGAGTAGTCTACCCACCAATCTATTGACTAGTCTATCGATCAGTCCATTGACTAGTCTATGGACAAGTCTATTGACTAATTTATCGATCAATCTGTTGGCTAGTCTATCGACCAGTCTATTGACTGGTCTAACGATCAGTCTGTTGACTAGTCTAACGACCAGTATATTGACTGGTCTTTCGACAGTCTATTGATTAGTCTATCGACCAGTTCATTGATTAGTCTGTCGACCAGTCCATTTATCGACCAGTCTATGCCCTTGTCTATCGACCAGTCAATTGACTAGTCTTTCGACCAGTCTATTCATTAGTCTATTGACTAGTCTAACGTCCAGTCAGCTGATTAGTCTATCGACCAGTATATTTACCAATCTATCGACCAGTCTATTGACTAGTCTATCGATCAGTCTGTTGACTAGTCCACCAGTTTAATGACTAGTCCATCAACCAGTCTATTGATTAGTCTATCGAATAGTCTATTAACTGCTCTAACGACCTGTCTGTTGACTAGTCTATCGACCAGTCTATTGACTAGTCTAACGACCAGTCTATTTATTTAGTCTATCGACCAGTTCATTGACTACTCTATCGTCCAGTATTTGCAATAGTTTATCGACCAGTTCATCGAACAGTCTATCGACCAGTCTATCGACCAGTTCTAATGACCAGTTCATTGACTAGTCTATCGACCAGTTCATTGACCAGTCTATACATTAGTCTATCGACCGGTCTACTGACTAGGCTAACGACCAGTCTGCAGTCAAGTCTTACAATAAATCTATTGACTAGTATATTGACTACTCTGTTGACCCTGTTGACTAGTCTATTGTCCACTCTATGGATTAGTCTATCGATCAATCTATTGACTGTTAACTAGTCTGCTAACTAGTCAACTTTTTCTTTCTCTTGATGGACTTATCGACGGTCAAGCTAATAGACTAAAATACTTAATATATCTTGGGAGTACTGTGATATTTTTCGAAGTCAAAAAGTTCTAAAATAAGTAAAATAACACTCAATTTTCCATGCCTGCTGCAGAAGTAATGCTAAAAAACCATTAAAAAAAAGAATTGTATTAATTGCTGTGTTACTCTTCTTTTTACCCATTTAACACTTAATGTTAAATTAACACAGTAATTAAATTTGTTTTTACTTCTGCGTCTACCTTCACAAATACTTATTTAAGAGTTTTATTTTTTATTTAATTTTAATTTGAATTTTAACATTCATGGCACATTAATTTGCTTGAATTTAAGTTGAAAGCACACAAGTTCACCTAAACGTATGATTAATATTTTTGTCAACTGAAATGTATAATCATCATACGCCCTAATGAATACACTCACACATTTGGGTAGAGAATAAAAGGAAAAGTAGAGAAAAGCAAGTAGGAAATGTCACCTTTGTGTTGTATGTGAAAAAAAGTTTTGTTGCTTTCTTTCTTTTTGTTAAATTTACCACAATTTAAACGTAAATAGGATTTCCACTTTGATTAATTTGATCTCATAATTAATGGTTCAACTGTTGGGAGTTTGTGTGTGTTTAAAAAGTATAAGTACCAAATACTTTTTTTATTTATTTCTTAGAAAATATTTATTTTACGCCAAATTTAGTTTTACGCATAGTAACGCTTGTATAAAGAAGTTAACAATGTGTAGGGAAGCTTCTGAAGTGAATTTGTTAATTTCCGGTTTTTTGTAAGAGAAAATACTTAAAAATGTGAAAACTTAATAAATTTTTTAAATGTATACAACTAGTCTATTATATTTTTATACAAAAAATTTATCTTTTTTACACTTTTATACTAAAAACCAGTTTTATACTAAGCCGGTTTTTATACTAAAATACAATTGCTAATGAAAAAATCTGGCCACCCTTAATTGACTAAATAATTTAAAAATAATAATATTAAAATTATTTTTTGTTATTATTCAAATAATAATGCAATTATCTACAATGAAAATAAAGTTAATAATAAATGAAAACAAATTTCAAAAACGTTTTATTAACACAATTAATTAACAATATGAATGACAACATTTCGTTACATTTGTTATTGTTATTGTGTGTGTGTGTGTGTACAATAATGTTTACAATTGTGATTTTTTCCATGATTTTTTCTTTATTATTATTGAATTGTATTTTGTAGATATTTTGTTCGGTTGCTTTTGGTGGCTACAATTAAATTAGAATTTGTGTTTGAAATCTATTTTCAGACTTTTTATACAATTGTTGACAATTAATAATAATTATGGTGTATGAAAATTTTTGTTATTTTTGCTAAATAATTATTATCTTTTTCTACAATATTATAATTTAAATTGTTAATAATAATAATTAAGTTAATTGGTCGTGATAAAAAAAATAGATTTTTTAATGGGCTTTGGAAATCTAAGTGATTTATTAAAATTTAATTGATTGTAAAAGTCAATTAGCTTTTGAAAAAAAAAAAAAATGAAATATTTTGACGCATCTTATACTAAAATTCCTTTTAATACTAAAAAACATTCTTGTACTAAATACCGTTTTAAAATTCTATAGTTTTTATACTAAAAATTAGTTTTTATACTAAAAACCTGATTTTGTACTAAAAACTAGTTTTTATACTAAAAACTAGTTTTTATGCTAAAAACCTGATTTTGTTCTAAAAACGAGTTTTTTTACTAAAGACCACTTTTTATTGCTAAAGACCACATTTTGTACTAAAAACCAGTTTTTAAACTAGTTTGTATACTAAAAGCTGGTTTTTATACTAAAAATCTGTGTTATACTAAAACTATAAAAACTAATTTTTGTTGTAAAAACCAATATTTATACTAAAAACAAGTTTTTATACAAATTTTTATAATAAAAACCTGTTTTTAAAACCAAAAACTGGTGTTTAGACTAAAAACGAGTTTTTATACTAAAAACGAGTTTTTGTACCAAAATCGAGTTTTTGTACCAAAAACGAGTTTTTATACTAAAAACTAGTTTTTATACTAAAAACGAGTTTTTATACTAAAAACGAGTTTTTATATTAAAAACGAGTTTTTATACTAAAAACGAGTTTTTGTACTAAAAACGAGTTTTTATACTAAAAACCAGTTTTATACTAAAAACCAGTTTTTATACTAAAAACCAGTTTTTATACTAAAAACCAGTTTTTATACTAAAAACCAGTTTTTATACTAAAACCCAGTTTTTGTACTAAAAGCCAATCTATCGACCAGTCTATTGACTAGTCTATCGATTAGTCTGTTGACTAGTCTAACGACCAGTCTCTGACTAGTCTAATGACCAGTCTATTGATTATTCTATCGACCAGTCTATTTATTTAGTCTTTCGACCAGTTCATGGACTAGTCTATCGACCAGTTCATTGACCAGTCTATAGCCTAGTCTAACGATCAGTCTATTCACTAGTCTAATGGCCAGTTCATTGACTAGTCTATCGACCAGTTCATTGACCAGTTTATCGATCAGTCTATCGACCGGTCTACTGACTAGTCTAGTTTTTATACCAAAAACTACTTTTTATACCAAAAACTAGTTTTTATACCAAAAACTACTTTTTATACCAAAAACTAGTTTTTATACCAAAAACTAGTTTTTATACTAAAAACGTGTTTTTATACTACATACCAGTTTTTGTACTAAAAACCAGTTTTTGTACTAAAAAGGAGTTTTTATACTAAAAACCAGTTTTTATATTAAAAACGAGTTTATACTAAAAACGAGTTTTTATACTAAAAACGAGTTTTATACTAAAAACGAGTTTTATACTAAAAACGAGTTTTTGTACTAAAAACGAGTTGTTATACTAAAAACGAGTTATTTTTTTTACTAAAAACGAGTTTTTTTTACTATAACCGAGTTTTTATACTAAAACCCAGTTTTTATAATAAAAACCAGTTTTTGTACTAAAAACGAGTTTTTATGCGAGTTTTTATATTGAAAACTAATTTTTTATACTAAAAATCGTTCTTTATAGTAAAATGCTGTTTTTATACTAAAAAAGTTATTCAATTAATTTATAAAACTTTATTCTCTTTTTGTTCCTTTACCTTGTTTTCCCATCAATTACTATTGCAATTTTTCCAGCCATTTACATACATATGTATTTCTCTGACAATCATCAAAGCACTTTTGCAAGTTCTTTCCTTTATTTGAAATAGAGAGATTGCGAGTGACAGACATACATACATATGTACATACCTTTATTAATACATTTAATATTAAACATTTCAACCAGCATACAGTTTTCAATCATACTTCTGTTTTATTATTATTATTTTTTATTTATGAACATATTTATTTTCAACGAACAAAACGAACAAATTCCTTTCATCAGGTTCTTTTGAAAATTAAATTCTCTACAAAATGTTTTGTTTATATTTAATATTGTTGCTGTTTTTTTTCGTTTTGCTTTTTTTATTATTGTTGTGATTGTTGTCGTTGTTCTTGTGATTGTAACACATACAAAGTACTCGCACTCTCATAAATGTACTCGTCTGTCTGATGAGCACTAAAACACTCAAACACGTGTAAAAACAAACGAAGAGTAGAAGTGGGTTTTGTGTATGTGCGAGTACGTATGATTAATATTAACTTTTGATTGTAACACTCATACGCCAGAGTGCACTTGATTAACTCTACACTCAAACACACTCATATTTGTATAGTTCTTTTTTTCTATTTGTGCGTTGTCGATATGATTTATTTTTAATTTATTTAATTTTATTTTTTGTTTACATTTTGTTTTGTTTTTATAACAATTAATTGTGTGTTTGTGTTTAGTTGTGATTGTTGTTTCAACAATAACAACATTTAAAGTAGAGAATTGTTGTTAATTTTATTTTAATTAAAAACTATTTAACTTTCATTTATTGACATTTTACGTGTAACATCAGTGGCTGTGTGTAGTAAAGCGTTAAATAAATGTTTGTAAGTTAATGAAAATTGAAAAGTTTTGTGAAGTTTTTCATTTACTTTTGATGCAAGAGTTGCTAGTAAATATTTAGAAAGTTGTTGAAACAAAAATCTGAAAAATCTGGTTTGGTACGAAAAATCAGCTTTTGTTTTAAAAATAAGTTTTTAATTTAAAAAATGGTTTTGTATTACAAACTAGTTTTTATACTTAAAACTAGTTTTTATATTAAAAACCTGTTTTTATACTAAAAACCAGTTTTTTGGACTAAAACCAGTATTATATTAAAAACCAGTTTTTTGATAAAAAGCTTAAAACTAGTTTTTATATTAAAAACCTGTTTTTATACTAAAAACCAGTTTTTTGGACTAAAACCAGTATTACATTAAAAACCAGTTTTTTGATAAAAAGCTCGTTCTTATATTAAAAACTAGTATTTCACCAGTTTTTATACTAAAAAACAGATTTTATACTAAAAACCAGTTTTTATACTAAAAAACAGATTTTATACTGAAAACCATTTTTTATACTAAAACCAGTTTTATACTAAAAACCAGTTTTTATACTAAAAACCAGTTTTTATCCCAAAAACCAGTTTTTATACTAACCAGTTTTTATACTTAGAACCTGTTTTTATACTAAAAACCAGTTTTTATACTTTTATACTAAAAACCAGTTTTATACTGAAAACCATTTTTTATACTAAAACCAGTTTTATACTAAAACCAGTTTTATACTAAAAACCAGTTTTTTTTTACCAAAAACCAGTTTGTATACTAAAAACCAGTTTTTATAGTAAAAACTAGTTTTTATACTAGCTTTTATAATAAAAACCAGTTTTTATACTAAAAACCAGTTTTAATCTACAAACCAGTTTTTATACTAAAAACGAGTTTTTATACTAAAAAACAGTTTTTATACTGAAAACCAGTTTTTATACTAAAAACCAGTTTTTTGAGAAAAAACTCGTTTTCATACCAAAAACCAGTTTTTATACTTAAAAGCAATTTTTGTACTTAAAACTAGTTTTTATACTTAAAACTAGTTTTTATACTTAAAACTAGTTTTTATACTAAAAGCCAGCTTTTAAACTAAAAAACAGTTTTTTAACTAAAACCGAGTTTTTAACTAAAAACCCGTTTTAGACTCAAACTCTGTTTTTCTACAAAAAAACTATTTTTAAACTAAAAAACTGTATTATACTAAAAACCAGTTTTATACTAAAAACCAGTTTTTTTACTTTAAACTCGTTTTCATACTAAAAACTGGTTCTTATTATATTTGAAACCTGTTTCTATACTGAAAACCAGCTTTTTCTGTTTATATCTTAAAGTTGTTTCTCTTCTCTTCCTCTGATTTTTTCTCTCTTGCCATCACATGTGCCCAATTGTAAAAAAAATTTCTTTATTGGAGGTTTTGTCTCAACATTTTGCGATTTTAATACAATATTTCTTTTAATATGTGCCTGCAACAACTTGCCAATGCCTGATATTGTAAGCCAACAGCTGGATCTTTATATTGACAATCGTTGTTTTTATGCAAATTTTATGCATAAGAAAATGGAAAATGAAGAAACAACAGCAAAAAATAATAATAAATTTTTGCAATATTTTCAATATACCACAGCAACACCCACACCCTTCGCCTTGCAAAACCATAAAGACAGACAAATACAAACAACCTCATCAAATCCACTAGCCTGGCTTTTAAAACAATCAACCAACCACAAACACCATTTACTGCTACTATTTGAGGCAACACCACATCACATGCATCTCTAGCCACCATCTCCTGTACCACCATCATCAGCACCATCTACCACAGATCATCATTCACGAACAGTGAATGTCTGCGGGTGATTTCATACGTTGTTCTTTTTCCGTTTTTTGCGTCTTTTTTTTTTAAGAAAGTGATTTTTTAAGTATAAATTTCACATATGACTACAAAAACAATAAACCCAAGAAAATTCTTAAAAATAAACGTAAATAAATAACTATGAATGAGCAACAAAAAGGCCAGAGAGACTGCATAAATTTATTTAACTTATAAAAGCCAAAAACGATTAAACGGAGATTTTTCTTAAAATGGTTTAAAATAAAACTACTTAAGAATATCCGGCAAGAAAAACACTAAAACATTCATGAAATTCCTGGAAAATCTTTAATATTTTAAGTACTAAATTCATTTTCACACTGTGCACTTACGGTTGATAAAATTTCTGAGAAAAGTCTTATTTGAAACACTTTTGCCTTTTAATTCTTGTGTATTTTACACATAATCAGTTTAACAAAAGACAATTAGTTGCCTCTTTTGATGCCTTAAGCCCTGTTTTCTTAAATAGATTTTAAAATAATATTATTTTAGTTTAGTTTAACTGATTAAAATATACAAAGAATTAAATTAGACATTTCAAAGATATTTAATTAAAATACAAAAATAATAGATAATAAGATTTAATACTGAATAAAAGTCTATTCATAACATTCTTTGTATTTGTCAAATTATGTTTTAAATTACTAAATAATATTTGTGAAAAATAACTGCAAATATTCTAGATATAGGATGTTACTTTATTAGATTTGTACGAAGATTTCTTTTAATTCAGTAGTTCTAGTTCAGTTCTAGTTCAGTTCTAGTTCAGTTCTAGTTCAGTTCTAGTTCAGTTCTAGTTCAGTTCTAGTTCAGTTCTAGTTCAGTTCTAGTTCAGTTCTAGTTCAGTTCTAGTTCAGTTCTAGTTCAGTTCTAGTTCAGTTCTAGTTCAGTTCTAGTTCAGTTCTAGTTCAGTTCTAGTTCAGTTCTAGTTCAGTTCTAGTTCAGTTCTAGTTCAGTTCTAGTTCAGTTCTAGTTCAGTTCTAGTTCAGTTCTAGTTCAGTTCTAGTTCAGTTCTAGTTCAGTTCTAGTTCAGTTCAGTTCTAGTTCAGTTCTAGTTCAGTTCTAGTTCAGTTCTAGTTCAGTTCTAGTTCAGTTCTAGTTCAGTTCTAGTTCAGTTCTAGTTCAGTTCTAGTTCAGTTTCTAGTTTCTAGTTCAGTTCTAGTTCAGTTCTAGTTCAGTTCTAGTTCAGTTCTAGTTCAGTTCTAGTTCAGTTCTAGTTCAGTTCTAGTTCAGTTCTAGTTCAGTTCTAGTTCAGTTCAGTAGTTCAGTTCTAGTTCAGTTCTAGTTCAGTTCTAGTTCAGTTCTAGTTCCGTTCTAGTTCAGTTCAGTAGTTCTAGTCAGTTCTAGTTCAGTTCTAGTTCAGTTCTAGTTCAGTCTAGTTCAGTTCTAGTTCAGTTCTAGTTCAGTTCTAGTTCAGTTCTAGTTCAGTTCTAGTTCAGTTCTAGTTCAGTTCTAGTTCAGTTCTAGTTCAGTTCTAGTTCAGTTCTAGTTCAGTTCTAGTTCAGTTCTAGTTCAGTTCTAGTTCAGTTCTAGTTCAGTTCTAGTTCAGTTCTAGTTCAGTTCTAGTTCAGTTCTAGTTCAGTTCTAGTTCAGTTCTAGTTCAGTTCTAGTTCAGTTCTAGTTCAGTTCTAGTTCAGTTCTAGTTCAGTTCTAGTTCAGTTCTCGTTCAGTTCTAGTTCAGTTCTAGTTCAGTTCTAGTTCAGTTCTAGTTCAGTTCTGTTCAGTTCAGTTCTAGTTCAGTTCTAGTTCAGTTCTAGTCAGTTCTAGTTCAGTTCTAGTTCAGTTCTAGTTTCAGTTCTAGTTCAGTTCTAGTTCAGTTCTAGTTCAGTTCTAGTTCAGTTCTAGTTCAGTTCTAGTTCAGTTCTAGTTCAGTTCTTCAGTTAGTTCGTTCTAGTTCAGTTTCTAGTTCAGTTCTAGTTCAGTTCTAGTCAGTTCTAGTTCAGTTTCTAGTTCAGTTCTAGTTCAGTTCTAGTTCAGTTCTAGTTCATTCTGTTCAGTTCTAGTTCAGTTCTAGTTCAGTTCTAGTTCAGTTCTAGTTCAGTTCTAGTTCAGTTCTAGTTCAGTTCTAGTTCAGTTCTAGTTTCAGTTCTAGTTCAGTTCTAGTTCAGTTTCTAGTCAGTTCTAGTTCAGTTCTAGTTCAGTTCTAGTTCAGTTCTAGTTCAGTTCTAGTTCAGTTCTAGTTCAGTTCTAGTTCAGTTCTAGTTCAGTTCTAGTTCAGTTCTAGTTCAGTTCTAGTTCAGTTCTAGTTCAGTTCTAGTTCAGTTCTAGTTCAGTTCTAGTTCAGTTCTAGTTCAGTTCTAGTTCAGTTCTAGTTCAGTTCTAGTTCAGTTCTAGTTCAGTTCTAGTTCAGTTTCTAGTTCAGTTCTAGTTCAGTTCTAGTTCAGTTTCTAGTTCAGTTCTAGTTCAGTTCTAGTTCAGTTCTAGTCAGTTCTAGTTCAGTTCTAGTTCAGTTCTAGTTCAGTCTAGTTCAGTTCTAGTTCAGTTCTAGTTCAGTTCTAGTTCAGTTCTAGTTCAGTTCTAGTTCAGTTCTAGTTCAGTTCTAGTTCAGTTCTAGTTCAGTTCTAGTTCAGTTCAAGTTCAGTTCTAGTTCAGTTCTAGTTCAGTTCTAGTTCAGTTCAGTTCTAGTTCAGTTCTAGTTCAGTTCTAGTTCAGTTCTAGTTCTAGTTCTAGTTCCTAGTTTATGTTACTGATAATACTTTCTTATTTACTGTAGCGCCTAAAATTTAGCAACTAAAAATATAATTCTCGGGGGAGTTTTCCAGATTTTTCCTACCGAGCGCGTCCCCGGGTGGCGGATAGGGGGTGGTGATGGACCATCTGTCCTCTCCCAGCTTTAATTTCACTTAAGCTGAGGGAGGGCAGATTGTCCACCACCTGGGAATATTATATTCCCCGCGGACCAAAAAACTGGAAAAAAAAAAAAAAAAAACAAATATGGAAAATAAAAATAAAAAGATAAAAGTTACGGTGCAGGGCCTAAATAACCCAGTACCGGCGGCAAGTGTTGATCTACTCGCGAGTCACGTGTCGTCGTCATCCTGCAATCGTGAGCAGAATACTACTACGGAGGTGGGTACCTTGGCCTCCGTGGCGGACAATGCGTCAAGTGTACAGCATGCCGCTGGCAAAAATATAGGGGTGAAAGAGAAGGATGTACTCGGAGAGAGCTCTAAGCTACCTCAGCCTTTAAATATAGGTGAGGGTTCCGACTCTGAATCTTCAGATGATAATAATAATAATACCATTATAGCAAATCCCAAAAAGGATGAAGTAGAGCAAATGGTGAAAGAGGTGAGTGATAGCATAGCTAAACTACCTATTACTAAGAAAAGACTTTCTGGAGCACAGAGGAGGAAGTTGAAAAAGATGCTTCAGGAAATCATAGTTAGTCAATCCCACGACACTCCAAAGGAATCGGACTCTCTCACAAGATCTGAGGCAAAAAGGATCAGGTCACCCGAGGAGTTGACAACTGAGAATAAGCCTAAGAAGAAAAAGAGCTCCCCGTCTTCTAATACACAGTCGAAGCCAAGCCATACTTCACTCAAAGGAATCTCAAGTGAGAATCCTGCGAGTAAGGGTGACAACGCCAAGCCAGATATTCCGAAGACGAACACGTCGGCGAAATCAACCTCGAAGGTAAGGGAATCTCAAAAGAAGCCCCGAAAAACGAGGAAGGAGAAGCTAGACGGAGGAAAAGGTAAAGAGCCGCCATCTTACGCCAAAGTTGCCAGAAGTAGGCACCGGGACGATCTCTGCTATGCAGTTTACGATGCCGGTAATCCGACAGGCAAAATTCCAATAGACCAACAGAGTAAAATAGAAGACCTGGTCAACAATAAGATAGTGGACCATGCAATAGCTTCAAAGGGCAAACAACCAATAGAGAGCGAGAGCTGCGAGTTCAGCATGGGCGTGATGTTGATGAGGTTGGCATCTCACCAATGTGTTAGCACCCTAAAGAACTTGGTGGAAAGTATCCCTCCTCCCTGGGACGGCGCTAGGCTGGGACTGGCAAAGAAGAGCGAGCTTCCGGTGCTCCTAAAGTCCACTGTCTACATAAAAGGATGGGGCAGTAAACTGGCTAATGAACGTATACTGGAAATTCTTGGAGGTCAAAATGCTGAGCTGGCCGTGGAAAAATGGGATGTCTTTTACAGGAAAGAAGAACCTGAGGGAACTTTATTTGTAATAGGTATCGACCAGAAATCCATGGCTAGTCTTGCCAAGAATAAAGGTAGGGCTTACTTCGCCTCTAAATCTGTCATATTCAAAATTGGGAAGGTGCCGATTGGAAGGGCTGTTACAACAAGCCTCGAAAAGGACACTAAAAAACCTAAGACCACAGTATCCACTACTGATAACGTTGAGGAGTCAAATCCTAAAATCGAGGAATTTACCATTAACTCGCCAGGAGAAAGTGTAGTTGCCCTTTCCAAAATTGGGAAGGCGCCGATTGAAAGGGCTGTCAAAACCGGCCCCGACAAGGACACTAAAACACCTAAGACAGTACCCAAAGCATCATTAGCAAGTACTAGCAATGTTGAGGAGTCAAATCCTAAAAGCGAGGAGGAAATCACTCACCCGCCAGAAGACAGAACAGCAATGCTCTCCAGAATTGGGAATGTGTCTATTAAAAATACTGCTATTCCTATGCCTGATAAGGACACCGCAGTGCCATCAACAGTACTCACTGCATTAATAGCCACTTCAGGCTATCCGGAGGAGTCAAATCCAAAGAGCGAGGAGATGACCACCAACTCGCTGGAAGACAGTTTAATGGATGACCATGATTGAGGTTATCCAAATAAACCTCCATCGGAGCGAGACAGCTACCAACGCTCTGATGGCTAAAATCAACACAGGTAAAATACATATAGCTTTAATCCAGGAACCTTGGACGATTCGCAACAAGGTTTCTGGATTAAATCACGTAAATTTCCAACTTTTCTACGCTGATACAGGATCTCGCCCGAGAACATGTATCTTATGTCACAAGAACTTATGTTTTCTCCTCTCAACAGGATTATCAACATCGGATGCAACGGTGCTGAAGCAAGGTCGAGGCAACATATACCTTGCATCTATTTACCTGCCTTTCGATTCTCCGACCCTACCACCAACGTCGGATCTGATGAAACTGGTTGAAGAGGCACAAAGGAAAAATAAGAAAATTGTAATAGGTTGTGATGCCAACTCGCATCATGTAGCTTGGGGTAGTACAAACACCAATCGCAGGGGACAAGCCCTCATGGATTTCTTTAATACTAAAGACTTGATAACATTGAACTTAGGTAATAAAGCTACCTTCGTCAATAGAATCAGAGAAGAAGTATTAGATATAACTATATGTTCAGAAGAGCTTATAAACGAAATTCAGGATTGGAGAGTTTCGGACGAGCACTCCTTTTCTGATCATCGGTACATAAGATTCAAAATACTAAGGCCACCACCAAAGCCGATAAAGTTTCGGAATAAGTCTAAAACTAATTGGACAATGTTCGGGGCCTTACTAAAGAACCGTTTAGGTCAGGACACTTTTCAATGTCGAAATAAAGAGGATATAGATGCCAAAGTGGAAACGTTCACAAGTGCCCTGGTTGAATCGTTCGAGGACAGCTGCCCTCTGCGAGAGCGGAGATCTGCCCAGGAAAAACCCTGGGTAACTGGGGAGATCCGGAACCTTGGGAAGACTCTTAGCAAACTATTTAACCGGGCACGGCGTAAAAAGACCGCAGTATACTGGGATGAGTATCGTAATAAACTTGGTGAATATAAGAAAATCGTTCGAAGAGCCAAACGAGACTCCTGGAAACTTTTCTGTGAACAGGTAGATAGCGTAAATGAGGTATCGAAGATAAAAAAATTCCTATCCAAAACTCATGTCCAACCAGAATCTATGATCGATGACACGGGCAGGAGGCTTGAGGATATGGAGGAGACAATGAAACTCCTAATGGATTCTCATTTCCCACCCGGTATATCGAATAACATAGATGAACCGATATTGGAGGAAGGGGAGGGTAACACGGAAATAGTTATTACAACTGACATGGTTAAAGGGGCAATCAAGAGCTTTGCTCCCTATAAAGCTGCAGGGCCGGATGGAATTTTCCCGGCACTTTTGCAGATGGAGGCGGGACTGGTTTCCGTACATCTGTCACAGATATTCACTGCATGCTTAAAATTGGCATATACCCCAGTTAAATGGCAGGATGCAAGGGTAATATTTATACCCAAACCAGGGAAACCTAGCTATGCGACACCTAAGTCCTATCGACCGATAAGTCTTACGTCCTTCCTACTTAAAACCTTGGAACGGATAGTCGATAGCATGGTTAAAAGCAGCATACCATACAATGACCTTAAATATAAGCAGCATGCTTATGTAAAGGGACGATCGGTGGAGACCGCTTTAAATGAAGTTGTCCACTACATAAGTGAATCTTTCGATAGCAAACTGTATACACTGGCAGTATGCATTGACATCGAAGGCGCTTTCAATAACGTGCACACTGATACCCTTATCCAATCCCTAGACCAGTTTTATGTTGACCGGGTGCTCCGTAACTGGATCAACTACATGCTAAGGAACAGATGGATAAGCTGCGAGATGTACGATATAACTATCAGGAAAAAGGTATTTCGCGGTATACCACAGGGTGGCATTTTGTCACCTTTACTCTGGGTCACCACGATTAATAGCCTCCTAAGGACCCTAACCGAGAAAGGACTTAGACCTGTCTGCTATGCAGACGATGTCGTAATACTTTTAAAGGGAAAGGATCCAAATTACTTGTGTAGAAGAGCTGAGGAGGCTCTGAATACGGCCTTGAGCTGGGCTCAACCGAGAGGCCTCAATGTTAACCCGGCGAAGACGGAAATCTGTCTTTTCACAAGAAAGACAAAAATTTCTACATATACTGAACCTTGCTTCTTGGGCAAGAAGATACCGGTGACAGACAAAGTTAAGTACTTAGGTGTAATACTTGACCGGAAATTAAAATGGAGACACCACATAGAGGATAGGATCAACAAGGCACATCGGTGCTGGGCGATATGTAGGAGAACCATAGGCATGAAATGGGGTCTTAGTCCTACTATGACAAATTGGCTTTATAAAAGTGTAATTAGACCAATTCTAGCTTATGCTTCAATAATCTGGTGGACTGCTTTGGACAAAAAGTGTAATATCAAACTACTACAGGGAGTTCAGCGTACATGCTGCTTGGGTATAAGTGGTGCCATGTGTACTACTTCAACCAAGGCTCTGGAAACGTTGCTAGATATTCCACCCATTGAAACATATATAAGATATGAGGCGGCGCTTACAGCCGAACGGCTCTTTACTTTAGGCGAACTGGCCAAAAACGGTTATAGGACACGTCATCAATGTATACTGGACACATTGGAAGGTTATACACATTCATCGGACGTGCCTGATCGCATACCAGACACTGAATATGTCGGAAACTTTGAAACGCTAATCCCAGATAGAATGTCTTGGTCAAGCGGAACATTAGAGCAAATACCAGTAGGAATCCGTTGCTACACGGATGGCTCTAAATTAGGGGACAAAGTGGGTCTGGGGTTCTATATTGAAGACCCAGAAACAGAAATATACCACCGTTTACCTAATCATAACACAAGCTTCCAGGCAGAAGTACGAGCAATAACGGAATGTGTAAATTGGATTAGAATAAATATGGCGCCCACAGGGCTTAATATATTTACCGACAGCCAGAAGGCAATTTGTGCGATATCAGGTGATAGAATTAAATCTAAGACCGTATTGGATTGTAAGAAAGCTTTAACTGAATACTCTCCCAGAGGTAAGGTTCACATCATATGGGTACCAGGCCACTCGGGAGTAATCGGCAACGAAAGGGCGAATGTAATAGCTTTAAAGGGAAGGGAGCTCGATGTAGTTAACCTGACAAACGCAAAACCATTCGACGCAACAAAAGCTGAATTAAAAATATGGATGAGAGAATCCCATAAGGCCTCTTGGAATAATGAAACGGTGGGTAGAACCACAAAGATTCTATGGGGTGACCCTGATGAGAGCAAGACGAGAAATCTTCTCAAAATGAGCAAGTCTGAGGTTAGTATGATGGTACGTATTCTCAGTGGACACACAGGATTACGAGCACATCTATACAAAATTGGACGTGCGAATTCAGACGAATGTAGAGCATGTGGAGAGGACAGTGAAACTCTGGAGCACTTTCTTTGCCATTGTCAGGCATTCGTCGAAGTTAGATCCAAGTATCTTGGAAGTGATGTTATTCCAGAAATAACATTCTTAACCAACACCGATTGGAAGATTCTTAGGAATTACGTCCAGGAAACTGAGTTTCTGAACATGGAAAAATAATACATTCAGTGAACAATTTTTTTTTTTTTTTTTTTTTTTTTTTTTTTTTTCTTGAATTGGAGCGCACAACAGGCCCGATAGTGGCCTAGGTGTATTTCTTCGGATTTGATGTAGTATACATCCTCCTATCAACCTACCTACCTACCTAAAAATATAATTCTACAATCTAAATGTGAAAATTTATACGTAAGCAAAGCTATTTTTAAAAACAAACGTAACGTGAACTTTCATAATCACACTCTCACGTAAATACTCACATGCGCTCACTCATACATAAAGTCAAAGCTAAAAGTCAATTAAAACGGGTAGCATTGTTAGACAACAAAAGCAACAACTTGGAATCAGCAAAATATGTAGAAACACAGAAAATGTGTGATGGGAAAAAAATAATAAAAAACAACAAAAAATTTCAATGTAAAACGACATTGTTGCAAAAATTTGTTGACTGAGTGACTGACTGGCTGCTCTTGAAAATTAACAAACGCACAGAGAAAGACACTTTCGAACACACATTCGCACACGTACTGGTTGGTATACACTGATTGAGTGTAGGAAGCTCGAAGGATGCGTATGTATGTACATATGTGTAATTGTAAGAATGTTAGTCCTAGAGCAACAACAATATAGTGCTGTAGTGAAAATTATCACACGTTTGAATAAACGAGGAAAAATTAGATGACAACAACAACGCCGGACTGACTCATTATGTTCTTTGTTAATTCTTGTTCGTCGTTGTAATAGTTTTTGTTGTTGTCATCGTCGATGTTGATGATTTTGTTGCTGTTTGTTTTTGTTTTAGCCATTGTTGTCGTTTATGTTTTACTCGGCAAAAGGACACGTAAACAGTGCATAAATACTCTCATACACACACGCACGTATTCTCTCTTAGCCACTAACGTTCATACAGTTGAGTTTATAACACCAGCAAGCAACAACAATTCATACCAATACATTTTAACACTTACACACAAACACACACACACACACATTGTTTGCATGAACAAGATAGTTAAAGCTAAACAGTATGTGTTCACCAAAGAGGTCTGGGAGAGAAGCTATGAATGAGGTTGTTGGTAGGATAGAGATATAAAAAATTAACCTTAAAATGTTTCCAAGGGAAATCAAAAACATAAATTATGTTTTTGTGTTAAAGTCAAGGATTATCGTTGTTTATTTTTTTGTGTTTTATATTTATATATAAAGTTTTTTGTTTTTGTTTTTTTGTTACGCTAGACCAGCTAAAATCACGTACTACTCATACACATACAATATACGAATTAAATATATACAAACATACACTAGAGACACTATGTTACATGTAAATAATAATCTGTTGTTGTGTTAGATTTATAATAAAAAATATTCAGAGGAAAGAAATATGTATATTGTTTAATACATACACAAATAAGTATTGAAATAAAAATCGACTTATAAAATGTATTTTACATATAAATATTAGAACAAGCTCGATTTTACACAAAACAAAAATAAAATTTCAGAGTGTCTGTAGACTATTTTGGAATAAGTCTCGTAAGTTTTTTGATTTTCTATTAAACTTATCAGGAATCATATCGGTCACGTCTGTTGCTTAAAAAAATCAAAAAATTTTGATTTTTTATGGGCCGGTCTAATCTTCACATGTTTGCATATAGAAACTTTATATAGTTTTATTAAGTGTTATAGCAACAACTACCACATATAACAGCAACAAGAATGACATTTATATACAAAAATAAAAGCTTTAAACAAAAACAACATTAAATAGACCACAATTTACACTAGTCGACAAGAAAATTAAAATTTTTTCCCCATTTACTTTATTTTTATTTTGTTGTATTCTTAAAGAGTTAAAAGCTTATAATTAAAAAAATTAATCTTTTATAAAGCCAAAGAAAAAAATAAAAAAAAACTAAATAAATATAACTTTTTACCATTACGAAATACAAGTTTTAATCATAAAAAAACTTATTATTTATTAAAAATGTTCCATTCCAACAAAAACTAACACCAATTTCCAAATGCAAGGATTTCCTTAATGAATTATTTTGTAGTTACACGAAAACTAGAACCAGAACTAAACTATAACTGAACTATAACTCAACTATAACTCAACTAAAACTGAACTAAAACTAAACTAGAACTGAACTAGAACTGAACTAGAACTGAACTAGAACTGAACTAGAACTGAACTAGAACTGAACTAGAACTGAACTAGAACTGAACTAGAACTGAACTAGAACTGAACTAGAACTGAACTAGAACTGAACTAGAACTGAACTAGAACTGAACTAGAACTGAACTAGAACTGAACTAGAACTGAACTAGAACTGAACTAGAACTGAACTAGAACTGAACTAGAACTGAACTAGAACTGAACTAGAACTGAACTAGAACTGAAACTAGAACTGAACTAGAACTGAACTAGAACTGAACTAGAACTGAACTAGAACTGAACGAGAACTGAACTAGAACTGAACTAGAACTGAACTAGAACTGAACTAGAACTGAACTAGAACTGAACTAGAACTGAACTAGAACTGAACTAGAACTGAACTAGAACTGAACTAGAACTGAACTAGAACTGAACTAGAACTGAACTAGAACTGAACTAGAACTGAACTAGAACTGAACTAGAACTGAACTAGAACTGAACTAGAACTGAACTAGAACTGAACTAGACTGAACTAGAAACTGAACTAGAACTGAACTAGAACTGAACTAGAACTGAACTAGAACTGAACTAGACTGAACTAGAACTGAACTAGAACTGAACTAGAAAACTAGAACTGAACTAGAACTGAACTAGAACTGAACTAGAACTGAACTAGAACTGAACTAGAACTGAACTGAGAACTGAACTAGAACTGAACTAGAACTGAACTAGAACTGAACTAGAACTGAACTAGAACTGAACTAGAACTGAACTAGAACTGAACTAGAACTGAACTAGAACTGAACTAGAACTGAACTAGAACTGAACTAGAACCTGAACTAGAACTGAACTAGAACTGAACTAGAACTGAACTAGAACTGAACTAGAACTGAACTAGAACTGAACTATAACTGAACTAGAACTGAACTAGAACTGAACTAGAACTGAACTAGAACTGAACTAGAACTGAACTAGAACTGAACTAGAACTGAACTAGAACTGAACTAGAACTGAACTAGAACTGAACTAGAACTGAACTAGAACTGAACTAGAAACTGAACTAGAACTGAACTAGAACTGAACTAGAACTGAACTAGAACTGAACTAGAACTGAACTAGAACTGAACTAGAACTGAACTAGAACTGAACTAGAACTGAACTAGAACTGAACTAGAACTGAACTAGAACTGAACTAGAACTGAACTAGAACTGAACTAGAACTGAACTAGAACTGAACTAGAACTGAACTAGAACTGAACTGAACTGAACTAGAACTGAACTAGAACTGAACTAGAACTGAACTAGAACTGAACTAGAACTGAACTAGAACTGAACTAGAACTGAACTAGAACTGAACTAGAACTGAACTAGAACTGAACTAGAACTGAACTAGAACTGAACTAGAACTGAACTAGAACTAAACTAGAACTGAACTAGAACTGAACTAGAACTGAACTAGAACTGAACTAGAACTGAACTAGAACTGAACTAGAACTGAACTAGAACTGAACTAGAACTGAACTAGAACTGAACTAGAACTGAACTAGAACTGAACTAGAACTGAACTAGAAATGAACTAGAACTGAACTAGAACTGAACTAGAACTGAACTAGAACTGAACTAGAACTGAACTAGAACTGAACTAAAAACTAGAACTGAACTAGACTGAACCTAGAACTGAACTAGAACTGAACTAGAACTGAACTAGAACTGAACTAGAACTGAACTAGAACTGAACTAGAACTGAACTAGAACTGAACTAGAACTGAACTAGAACTGAACTAGAACTGAACTAGAACTGAACGAAACTGAACTAGAACTGAACTAGAACTGAACTAGAACTGAACTAGAACTGAACTAGAACTGAACTAGAACTTTTTTTTTTTTTTTTTTTTTCATTTTAGTTATTATTTATTGAATCTTTCTTACATAGAAATTTACAATAAGTATTGAAATCTTAACCTAAACTATAACTAACGTCGTTATTGCCACTGCAATTTCAACAAAAGTTCTCGATATTTGATTATCTGGCAAAATCCAATGTTTCCGTTCTTCTCAGTCGTCTGTGACCCTCAAATGACAGCAACTCCCTGGCAAGGGGATTTGGGTGATCCATTAGTTTCGACAGGTAGGTTAAACAAGAGAGTTTGATCTCCTCGCGTATTATGGGGACATTGAGATCCCTATGAATATTACTATTGCGAATGTACCACGGGGCACCTGTTATTGACCTTAACAGTGCTGACTGCTTTCTTTGTAATTTTTCAACATTTGATGAGGAGGCTGTTCCCCACAGTTGAATGCCGTATAGCCATATCGGTTTTATAACTGTTTTGTACAAAAGCACTTTGTACTCCAAGTCTAGAGCAGACCGTGGTCCAATTAGCCAGTACAATTGAGCTGACTTTAATTTTATTTGTGTAACCTTGGCTTCAATGTGGTGAGTCCATGTTAAGCGGCGATCAAGGTGGATACCAAGATATCTCACATGGCTTTGTTCAGGAATTTTTATATTGTTTATCTGCACGGGAGGACAATTTTCCCTTCTTAAAGTAAATGTAACGTGAGTACATTTTGTAGCATTGACTTTTATTTTCCATTTGTCCAGCCATTTTTCCAATTCGCCGATGTGAAACTGGAGTTGTTCAGAAGCTATTGAAGGGTTTGCATGCATGCTTACAAAAGCGGTATCATCCGCAAATGTAGATGTGTGAGTCAGTGCGCTCGTTGGCATATCTGCAGTATATAAAATATATAGGAGCGGACCTAGAATACTCCCCTGGGGTACTCCAGCAGATATTTTTCGACGTGAAGAGATCACATCTTTAGATCTGATTTGAAAAGATCTTTCATATATGTAATTTTTAAGCAGTTTGTGAACATTCGCAGGTAGTAATGTGATAATTTTGTGTATTAGTCCATCGTGCCAGACTTTATCAAAAGCTTGAGAAATATCTATGAATAATGCAGAGCAATATTGCTTGCTCTCGAAGGCCTTTCGAATAAGAGTTGTTATTCGATGTACCTGTTCGATAGTGCTGTGCTTTCTTCTGAAACCAAACTGATGGCCAGGAATAATGCAATTATCGTTAAAGTGTACTAAAAGGCTTTCAAGCAATAACTTTTCAAAAAGTTTTGAGAATAAAGACAACAGGCTAATGGGACGGTATGATGTCACTTGAGTGACATCTTTCCCCGGTTTTGGTATCATAACAATCTCGGATACTTTCCATGAGTTAGGGAAGTATCCAATACGTAGCATCGAGTTAAAGATGAACAAAATAATTCTCAGTGCTGAATTGGGCAGGTTACTTATCATCGTGGTAGTAATTTTATCTATACCAGGTGATTTTCCTGCCTTTAGACCTTTGATTGTCATCTTCACGGTAGAGAACCGGAATTTTATTGGGTGTGGAACCACATTATTTATAATGTTAGCACTAATAGAAGAATCTGTATCATTTTGAGTAAACACATTTTCCAAGTGATTGGCGAATGCTTCAATTTTTTCTGACGTATTTCTTGCCCATTGACCATTCTGAAGGCGTATAGGTGACTCATATGCAATAGGGCACTGCATATTTTTAACAGCTTTCCAGAGACTATATTCTGTTTTCTTAGTAGGGTCTAAGTTTTTGAGATAATTTCTCAGATTAGATTCCTTATTATCCTTTAAAGCGATGCGAAGTCTTCTTTGGCACTGATTAAGTTTAACCTTTATGTTTGGAGATCGTGATTGTTGCCATTGACGTCTGAGTGTTCTCTTTTCTTTAATAAGAGACTCAATGTTCCTAGGACATTTCGATTTTTTGAAGTCTCCCAAGGTGACTGGGGGTGTAGACACTTTGACAGCATCTTGTAAGATATCCGTAAATATATCGACAGCGAATTGTATTTCATGGTCATTCTTCAATGAAATGTTTTGTGGCAGGTGTGAGCTAACATACATTTTATACTTTAACCAGTTCGTTTTCTTGTTAGGGAAACAAGAACAATAGTTTTCCAATTTATTTGGGGTTTCTAATAACGTTAAAATTGTAGGCGAGTGGTCTGACGAGAGGTCCAATGAAGGGATCACTGAAATAAATTCTCGTTTTATATTTTTGATTACAGCAAAGTCAATTAGAACTAGAACTGAACTAGAACTGAACTAGAACTGAACTAGAACTGAACTAGAACTGAACTAGAACTGAACTAGAACTGAACTAGAACTGAACTAGAACTGAACTAGAACTGAACTAGAACTGAACTAGAACTGAACTAGAACTGATCTTGATCTGAGTCACTCTTCTGAACTTAAATTTGTGTACCCCAAAAAAGGTATAAAAATAATAGAGCACATATTTTTTGTAATTTAAAAACACATCATTAACCCAGTAATAAATCGCAATTTGTTAAAAAATGTTTAACACAAAAACAACAACAGACTTTACAAAACCATTGGATGAAAAATAAAAAAAGCCTTATTGGTCTGGTACGCGCAGTAACTCATTGAATGAGCAAACCAACCTCTCTATCATCTTTAGGCCACATTACTGACATACAGGTCACGTAAACAAAAACAGCAGTAGCCAAAGCAGCAGCAACAACAATAGAAGAAGTGAAATGTTGAAAAATAAAACTGAAGCAAACCCAAATGACACTACTCCCAAAACACAAGTACCACCAGGACCGACTGACTCTCTATGCATTGTTATTGTAAAACAGGAAACGAACAACAGCAGTTCGCCGTTCCTTTAAAAGGAACGAGGGGGTGTACGAGGGCTTCATGTTTAACAAACGGTAAAACATGTTGGTTTTGTATCTTTTTTTCTCTACTCCTCACTCATGCAGAGAGGGAGGAAGAAAAGGGTGTTATCCTAAAAACAACAAAAGAACCTTTCCATGTTGAGGTTGTTGTTCAATGAAGTGGGCAAAACTGGGTAAAACTGAAAACTGGTCATACAGTAATGTTCGTCTGAAGAATGAGCAAAAAACTGAAACAATTAAAAGGGCACGTGATATGATCAATTTCAATGGAGCAAAAATAGGGGGGGGGGGGTGCAGTAGCATTACTATAGGAGAAAATATTTCAAGATTAGCAACAACAATAATAACAATAGCAGCCAGGCAGCAGCAATAGGCAAACAAACAAAAAATACAACAAAAAAAGTAGACCGCCAGCCCCAATAATTAAAGGAAATTAAAAAGGATGCTCATTAGCAAATTGGATGGGAAACAAATAACAATTGATACTACAATAATAAAACAACAGCAACTACCACAAATAACTAAAAATTTCAACAACATAAAACATAGAAAAACTTTTTCTGGTTAATACAGCTGATGGTTTGTTCTGGTTGTAGTTAGAGTCGGAGTCTGAGCATTTGAAATTAATTACAAATTGTTGCTAATTAACTGATTTTGTTCTTCTTCCTACGTTTTGTTTACTTTTTCTATTGATGTTCAATTATTTAGGCCCTGATATTTAATTGTTGTCTCAGCATTAATGCCCATTTAGGGCGACGACATTGGGAATCAATTCAAGACACAGCTGGGCTTTTAATGAGATTAAATGAAATGCTAAATTTATGCTGAACAAGTAAAATGTCGGAAATAATTGAAACATGTTTACTTAAATTGTTTGGGTAGTTCTTCTGAAGTGATAGATGAAGTGTTGGAATATTATTTATGGCAGCTTACTAACAATTTTTTAATCAAGAAGTTTTTGTGATATTTACGATTTTTTTAAGTAAACACTTTTTTAAAAAAAGTGGATATTTTGGTGCTTCTGCTTTCACCACTTATGATAAAAAACCATATATATTGAAAAAAGAAATTAACATAAACTTTGAAGGAAAACAGTTCTACTTCAGTTCTTGTTCGGTTCTAGTTCGGTTCTAATTCAGTTCTAGTTCAGTTCTAGTTCAGTTCTAGTTCAGTTCTAGTTCAGTTCTAGTTCAGTTCTAGTTCAGTTCTAGTTCAGTTCTAGTTCAGTTCTAGTTCAGTTCTAGTTCAGTTCTAGTTCAGTTCTAGTTCAGTTCTAGTTCAGTTCTAGTTCAGTTCTAGTTCAGTTCTAGTTCAGTTCTAGTTCAGTTCTAGTTCAGTTTCTAGTTCAGTTCTAGTTCAGTTCTAGTTCAGTTCTAGTTCAGTTCTAGTTCAGTTCTAGTTCAGTTCTAGTTCAGTTCTAGTTCAGTTCTAGTTCAGTTCTAGTTCAGTTCTAGTTCAGTTCTAGTTCAGTTCTAGTTCAGTTCTAGTTCAGTTCTAGTTCAGTTCTAGTTCAGTCTAGTTCAGTTCTAGTTCAGTTCTAGTTCAGTTCTAGTTCAGTTCTAGTTCAGTTCTAGTTCAGTTCTAGTTCAGTTCTAGTTCAGTTCTAGTTCAGTTCTAGTTCAGTTCTAGTTCAGTTCTAGTTCAGTTCTAGTTCAGTTCTAGTTCAGTTCTAGTTCAGTTCTAGTCAGTTCTAGTTCAGTTTCTAGTTCAGTTCTAGTTCAGTTCTAGTTCAGTCTAGTTCAGTTCTAGTTCAGTTCTAGTTCAGTTCTAGTTCAGTTCTAGTTCAGTTCTAGTTCAGTTCTAGTTCAGTTCTAGTTCAGTTCTAGTTCAGTTCTAGTTCAGTTCTAGTTCAGTTCTAGTTCAGTTCTAGTTCAGTCTAGTTCAGTTCTAGTTCAGTTCTAGTTCAGTTCTAGTTCAGTTCAGTTCTAGTTCAGTTCTAGTTCAGTTCTAGTTCAGTTCTATTCAGTTCTAGTTTCATTCTAGTTCAGTTCTAGTTCAATTGTTCTAGTTCAGTTCTAGTTCAGTTCTAGTTCAGTTTCTAGTTCAGTGTTCTAGTTCAGTTCTAGTTCGTTCTAGTTCAGTTCTAGTTCTAGTTCAGTTCTAGTTCAGTTCTAGTTCAGTTCTAGTTCAGTTCTAGTTCAGTTCTAGTCAGTTAGTTCAGTTCTAGTTCAGTCTAGTTCAGTTCTAGTTCAGTTCTAGTTCATTCTAGGTTCAGTTCTAGTTCAGTTTCTAGTTCAGTTCTAGTTTAGTCTAGACTTGTCTAAATTTAAAATAACTTAATCTTTAATACGCATATTTTTATATATTTTTTCTTTTTTTTTTATAGGACTGTGTAATTATGTCAAAAACTAAAATGTGTTGTTGATAATTGAAACATTTTAATATGTAAGTATTATATCTTAATATTTTTAGGTTAAAAGTCAGAAACAAAAGTAACTAAATAAACCCTTAAAAACAGCACAGTTACCTTACTACTTCATACCTTTACTTTATTTAACCAGATTTTGAAATTAAACTCCCTTCATCGCAAACTTCAATACTTTTTACTTTCATAAAATTCATTTCATAAAATTACATACATAATTTTTGTTCTCGTCTCTTTATCGAATTTTATCAAGTGTTGACGTCAAGTTTATGGAAAAGTTTCCATACTGTCGAGTGTCATCAAGATGATGATACCACTGTGTATAATTTCAGTTTTTGCCAGTTTATGCAAGCAGTTATTTAAAATATTTAAAAGATGCCATGATGACCCCAAAAATAAGGTGTTAAAACTGCAAGCAGTAAACGTAAAAGTATCATCGCCATTGTCATCATTATCATCATAATCATACGAATGGTTTCAGTTTGATTCAACAATAACTAACACATATACACTGCTTATACATTTTGTTCTGTTCTGAGTAGCACAACTATAATACTGACATTGTCAAAAGCTTTAATATTGTATTATTTAACAGTTGCCTGGTGAAAGAGACGCCATAAGATTGAAAAACTCAATATGTTATCAAGGAGTTAAAAGGAAACCACAAACTAAAAGTAACAAAGATTTGCAATTTATTTGCCAGCTCTTAAAATTTATAAATATTGCACTATAATACAAGTACTTTTTTGTTTGGTGTTTTTGATGAAAAGTACCCTCTACTGACTCCGAGTGACAATGCCTGTCATGTTTTTGTCAATGTTCATTAGTGTAACAAATAAAAAAAACCTTAAAATTCAACCAACCATACATGTTCGTTCATACAGACAACAAACCATTCATTCCTTCATCCAAATATTCAAACACACTGACGAACGGGCAAGTGGACAGCTAAACTCATACTAAATTCTATTGTTATTTTGGTTATTGTTGTTTTTATCATTGTTATCATATTAATATGTCTAAGTTGATGTAGCTGTATTAAGTCCCTATAACCCTACAATATTTAAAGTGACAATTAGCTGCGATTTCGCTATACTATACTACATAGTCTTCAAATTTGACAGTAGTATCATTATAGTCGCGACAATAGTCTACCTATTGACTGTCTATAATGTCGACTATAGTCTGTCTATAGTGTCGACTATAGTCTGTCTATAGTGTCGACTATAGTTTGTCTATAGTGTTGACTATAGTGTTGACTATAGTTTGTCTATAGTGTTGACTACATTCTTTTTATTTTTTACATTCTACATTCGACTATAGTCTGTCTATAGTGTCGATTATAGTCTATCTATAGTGTCGACTATAGTCTGTATATAGTGTCGACTATAGTCTGTATATAGTATCGACTATAGTCTGTCTATAGTGTCGACTATAGTCTGTTTATAGTGTCGACTATAGTTTGTCTATAGTGTTGACTATAGTTTGTTTATAGTGTTGACTATAGTCTGTCTATAGTGTCGACTATAGTTTGTCTATAGTGTTGACTATAGTTTGTCTATAGTGTTGACTACATTCTTTTTACAGTCAATAGTTTGTCAGTAATCGATGCTATAGGTTTTCTATAGTCGAAACTAGTGTCAGTCTACAGTTGAGAATTTAGTCGAGACTATAGTCTGTGTATAGGCTATGGTTTGCCTTTACGTTGGGACTACGGACAGCTTGCAGTTTAGACTATAGTCTGTCTGTCTATAGTCGAGAATGCAGTCTCTCTATAATTGAGTTGAGACTATAGTCTGCTTATAGTCGAGACTGTTTTATGTCGGTCTATTAACGAAACTAAAGTATATTAATAATCGTGATTATACTTTATCTATAGTCGAGTCTGCAGTCAGTGCAAGATCGATTCAGGCTTTTCTATTTTCTCGATATAACGCTAAAGTAAATAAAACCTTGAACTATCTTACTTGATTGTAGCATCGACTCTACTAATATTAGACCAAACAGAGACCAACTACCTGATTAATTGATGATATGATTGTCTACATAGTTCATTACAGGTTACAAGTGTTGCAGGGTATGTTTAGGAATTAACACACACATCTATATATGCTCACTTATAAACAAATACATAAATACTTATGTATGTATATTGAAAATTAAAACAAAAGCCGACTTACTGTAATTGAAAGACAAAATAAATTCTTTGAGAATAAGGGTGTGAGAAAGAGACATAGTCAATCTATAAATAACAGCAAGATGCAGTAAGGACAATAGTGGAGCAAATGCTGCCAAAGAAGAATTCCTTCTTTCGTTATTTAAAAAAATGTACTTTTCTCTTTGAAATCATTTTACAATTAACACAATTTGCATTTATCCCACTGTTCCATATGTTTAACATGTAACTAAACTATTGTATTTTTTGCACCCACACACTTAATACTAATGAAAATCAACTCAGAAAAAAATCTCTTCATTAAAGGATATCAACGACAAAAGAAAACGGATTGGCAACAATTTAAATAGAAATATGAACAAAAATTAAAACAAAAACAGTAAAATTACACACAAATGCTATAACAAATATATTTTCTCATAGCCGAAAAAATAAAGAGCAAATTTACTCAGTTTAGTTACTGTATAACTATTTTTTTTCTATGTCCTGCTGCCTTCACTTAACGAACGGCTTGATATAATAACTAAAGGAAATATTTTATTTTATTGTTGTTAGTTTTCTGTTATTAAAATATAATGAAAGAGACAGAGACCTAGAGGATGAAATAAAATAAAATAAATAACAATAGAAATAAAGGATTTAAAATATTGCAATATTAGTTCATTGTTTCAAAATCAACTACAAAAAAAGGAAAAAAAAAACGAACAAGAGCAAAACATTTTTGGCATACAATAGACATTAGTCTTAACAAGATACATACTTAGATACATATACAAACTTAAGTATATGTATTGAGATATTTATACACAGTTACATTTTGTAACTAACATTTAAATGTAGAGGAATATGAGAGAGAATTTTATTACGAGGGCGAAAAAAGTTGTTAAAAATTATTTCAACCAAATTCTATCGATACTATATAGTCGATACCATTGTTTATCTATAGCCGAGTCTATAGTCCATCTCTAGCCGAAACTATAGTCTGTCTATACAGTCGAAACTATAGTTGACTGGTATGTCTATTGTCAAAACTGTAGTCTGTTCATATTCGAGACTATAGTCTGGATATTGTTAAGACTATAGTCTGTCTATAGTTGTGGCTAGAGTAGCTACTACAGTCTGTGTATTGTCAAGACAATAGTCTGTCTATTGTCAAGAATATAGTCTGTCTATTATCAAGACTATAGGCTATCTATTGGCAAAACTAAAGTCTATCTATATTCGATACTATTGTCTGTATATTGTCGGGATTATAGTCTATCTATAGTTGTGGCTATAGTGGAGTATATAGTCTGTATATTATCTGGACTATAGTCTGTCAATGTCAAGAATATAGTCTGTCTATTGTCAAGAATATAGTCTGTCTATTGTCAAGACTATAGTCCGTCTATTGTCAAGACTATAGTCTGCCTATTGTTAATACTAAAGACTGTCTATAGTTGTGGCTATAGTCGAGACTGTAATCTGTCTCTAGTCTGTCTATTGTCAAGACTATAGTCTGTCTTTTGTCAAGACTATATTCTGTCTATTGTCAAGGCTATAGTCTATCTATAGTTGTGGCTATATTGAAGTCTATAGTCTGTCTATTGTCAAGACTATAGTCTGTTTATAGCTGTGGCTATAGTAGCGACTACAGTCTGTCGATTTTCAAGACTATAGTTTCTATATTATCAAGACTATGGTATGTCTATTGTCAAGAAAATAGTCTGTCTATTGTCAGGACTATAGTCTATAGTAGAGTATATAATCTGTCTATTTGTCTTTTGTCGAGACTTTAAGTTGTCTATTATCCATACTATAGTCTGTCTATAGTTGTGGCTATAGTATAGACTATAATCTGTCTATTGCCAAGACTATAGTCAGGGTATTGCTGAGACTATAGTTTGTCTCTTATCAAGACAATGGTCTGACTCTTGTTAAGACTTTAGCCTGTCTATTGCCGAGACTACAGTATGTCTATAGTTTGAACATGTCTGTTGTTGGTCTCACTTTAGTTGCAACCATAGTGTGTTATTATAATAGTCTGTCTATAGCCGAGGCTGTAGTCTGTCAGTAGTAGGGACTTAAATCTGTCTATAGTGTGGACAATATGCTGTCTATTATCGAGACTATAGCATTTAAATTATCGGGGCTAAAGTCTGTATATTGTAGAGGCTAATGTCTGTATATAGTTGGGATTATTACGGTTTGTCAGTAGTTAGGACTAGGTTCTGTCTGTAATCTGGCTATTTCAAAATATTAGGCTATCTTTCCACCTGCAGTCGATTTTACCAATAATTTTTGCTTTCGATCTCGTTTATTGTGTACTCCATATTAGGCGAGATCTATTGGTTTGTTACTTTAAGAGCAATTTTCTAACTTACCTCGTAAATGAGGGGGACAATTGAATTGAGTATTTACTTGAACGGGTACATAGTCACATGAGACAGCTGTATGGGCATATGTTTCTATCTTCATACATATGTACATATGTATGTATAAATAACGTCTGCCTGTGTGTTAGTGCATTTCCATGTGTTTGTTTTGTCTTTCTATACTGATATCATTGTCTAAATGGGTTGGTGTAGGATGTATATGGAATATATTGGTGATACTTGTGGTTGTCATGGTTGTTATTAAAATTATTTGTTAAATTCAATTGTTTTTATTGAGAGAAATTGTCAATAATTTCACAATAGTGGTTTCGTTTTGGTGATTATAATTACGAGTTTGTTTCCAAAACGTTGCAATTGAATTTGTAGAAATTGCAAAATGTTTTACAAAATCAAATATGTACTTATGTATGTAGGTATGTGTATGCAATTGCTTTTATTATTCTGTTATATTCTGCTATTTTTGAACAAAGACAGGCGTATGTGTATTAGAGCAGAAAATATATTGTATTGTGTGTATGTATGTGTTTGTATGTTGTAACCAAAAGTAACTTTTTGTTAGGTAATTACTTTTTATATAATTGTTATTATTACACAAGTCTTAATTGTGTTATTAAATTTTTGTATTGTTGGATAACTGTTTTGGAAGTTATCAAAGTAGTGGCGAATGGGATAGAAAGTTTAGTTAATAGTTGACAAAAGTAGGTTTTAATTTGGATTAGTGGTAATAATTTTGTTATCAAATAATGATGTTTTAAATTATTAATCACTCATACGTACTGTACATAATAATTATTACCTAAGGTACTTATATTATGTACAGTACGTATGAGTAATTTTTAAGCATTATGTGAAATAAATATTACTCATACTATCTGCACTTCTTATTTAGTTTAAATATTAGTGTTTTTTTTTGAGTACTTGAGGGGAATAAGTAATACTATTTGTTTCTTAAATTAGAAATTTGAAACCTTTTGCTGTGTTTTTTTAGGAAACCTTTTTCTTTTTTGTATGAAAAACATATATTTTATTTCTCTGTTATGTCAACATATTGCTTGCTATCTGTCAAAACATTTATGTTTCATTTAAAATACTTTAAACCGATTTACCAAAGATTACAAATCGATTACGTATGTATAACAAAGTGTATGTGTGTATGTCAAAATCTTTTCCAAACAAAATAACAAATTTGAAAATAATCTGAATATTAACTGCAGATTATAACAGAGAAACCAGAAATGGCAAAAAAAAAAAGAATAGAAGACGCATAAAATTTAATCCTGCATATTAAAACAAAGAAATTGTTAACACATCCTTAGAATTGCCATTTTTGTTTCTTTTTTGGAAAGGGCAACAAAATACTAAAATGTAAATACATTTATATGGCAAAAGATTGCATATTAAAATAAAATATTTCATAAAGAAAATTTAATCAAATTGTTAGCATTTGTATACAAGTTTTCATCATCAGTTCTCTAAAGCTGTTTTTCTTTTTATATAACTTTTTTTCTTGCATATAAAACACAGTGTTAAGATAAAAAATACTAATAATACAAGCAAAAACTTAATAATAAAAATAAAATTCATATAGAAAAAAAAAAAAAAAAAAAACAGAGAGAAAAACTAATGCCAATGTAAATAAAACAAGGACTTGCAATACTTATACAAACACATTTACTTAGAAATGTATGTATGTATGTGTATGTGTATGTGTAGAGTATGTAAACGTAATAAACTTATTCTCTTATATACCTACTTGCGTCTACATTTACACAATATTGACAACGTTTTTTGTTCTTTCTTTCTTTGTATGTTTTATTATTAATATTTGTAAGAATTTTTATGAAAAAATGTATTTGTGTGTGTGTGTTTTTAATACTGTTACATTTACATTTAGTTATAGTTTTTTTTATCATGTCATATATGAAATATTTCCGATAGTTTATATGTATGCAAATTAGACAGGCCCCATCTTGAAGGGATTCAGATAAAATCAGTTTGAAGCTTGCTACTTAAACTCCCCAAGGTTTTGAAAAAACTAGAAGTTATCACACAGCCAGCATTAATGAATGAGATAAGAGAACTGAGAAAATGAACGCCACTGAGTTCGGGTTGTAATGAAAATAAAGCCTTTTAGACCTCTATACTTTTAGGTTTTTTTTTTTTTTAATTTCTTAAATTTTCCTTTTTGTTCCCACCTAATGTTGAGAATGTAAATGTTGCTTTAACCGGATGGATTTTCTTAATAATACCTTGAAATTATATTTAAAAAGTTTTCTTTTTTTTATTATTATTTCTTGATTTGCCTAACAACGGTGATGACGATGTCAACAATAAATTCTACTAAACATAACAACAATCTGATAAACTCTCATCTTTACAGCATACATCGGATTTTACGAGGGCAGTAGCATTATTATTTAAGTTATAGGAAAATGTTTATGTGTCACAAAAGTGGAAGACAAAAAACCTTTTAGTGAAAAGTCGAACTTTTAGTGAATAATCGCAATTTGGTGAAAATGTCATTTTAGAGAAAAATCTCACTTTTAATGAAAATTCAAATTTTTTATTGTATTTTTGGTTACAAATATTGAAAAGCCAAAAGTCTGAAGCGAAAAATTTTATTTTTAGTGAAATATCGGATTTTAGTTAAAAGTCAGTGAAATTGCGGAATTTTCAGTGAACAATCGGATTCAACGAAAAATTGAAAAAGGGAATTTTTAGTTAAAAAAACTAATTATATTAAAATATAGATTTTTGTTGTGAAATATCGGACTTTTAGTGAAAAGTCGGATTTTTAGTAAAAAATTGAATTTTTCGTGAAATATTTAATTTTTAGTAAAAAAATTAATTTCTAGTGAAAAAATTTAATTTTTAGTAAAAAAATTAATTTTTAGTGAAAAAATTTAATTTTTAGTGAAAAGTCGGATTTTTAGTAAAAAATCAAATTTTTAGTGAAAAATTAAATTTTTACTAAAAAATCTAATTTTTAGTGAAAAATTGAATTTTTAGTGAAAAATTGAATTTTTAGTGAAAAATTGAATTTTTAGTGAAAAATTTAATTTCTAGTGAAAAATTGAATTTTTAGTGAAAAATCGATATTTTGTAACCATTTGGAAATTTAGTGAAAAATCTAATTTTTAGTGAAAAATTTAATTTTTGGTGAAAAGTAAAATTTTTAGTGAAATATGGAATTTTTTTTCATAGAAAAACTTGAGCTAAGCAACGGCTTTTTCATAGAAAAACTTGAGGTAAGCGACAGTTTTTTTTTCATAGAAAAACTTGAGCTAAGCGACTGTTTTTCATAGAAAAACTTTAGCGACAGTTTTTTCATAGAAAAACTTGAGCTAAGCCACAGATTTTTTTATAGAAAAACTTGAGCTAAGCGACAGTTTTTTATAGAAAAACTTGAGCTAAGCGACAGTTTTTATTGAAGCTAAGCGACAGTTTTTATAGAAAACTTGAGCTAAGCGACAGTTTTTTTATAGAAAAACTTGAGCTAAGCGACAGTTTTTTTTATAGAAAAACTTGAGCTAAGCGACAGTTTTTTTATAGAAAAACTTGAGCTAAGCGACAGTTTTTTTATAGAAAAACTTGAGCTAAGCGACAGTTTTTTTTATAGAAAAACTTGAGCTAAGCGACAGTTTTTTTTATAGAAAAACTTGAGCTAAGCGACAGTTTTTTTTATAGAAAAACTTGAGCTAAGCGACAGTTTTTTTTATAGAAAAACTTGAGCTAAGCGACAGTTTTTTTTATAGAAAAACTTGAGCTAAGCGACAGTTTTTTTTATAGAAAAACTTGAGCTAAGCGACAGTTTTTTTTATAGGAAAACTTGAGCTAAGCGACAGTTTTTTTTATAGAAAAACTTGAGCTAAGCGACAGTTTTTTTTTATAGAAAAACTTGAGCTAAGCGACAGTTTTTTTTATAGAAAAACTTGAGCTAAGCGACAGTTTTTTTATAGAAAAACTTGAGCTAAGCGACAGTTTTTTTTATAGAAAAACTTGAGCTAAGCGACAGTTTTTTTTATAGAAAAACTTGAGCTAAGCGACAGTTTTTTTTATAGAAAAACTTGAGCTAAGCGACAGTTTTTTTTTATAGAAAAACTTGAGCTAAGCGACAGTTTTTTTTATAGAAAAACTTGAGCTAAGCGACAGTTTTTTTTATAGAAAAACTTGAGCTAAGCGACAGTTTTTTTTATAGAAAAACTTGAGCTAAGCGACAGTTTTTTTTATAGAAAAACTTGAGCTAAGCGACAGTTTTTTTTATAGGAAAACTTGAGCTAAGCGACAGTTTTTTTTATAGAAAGCGACAGTTAGAAAAACTTGATGTAAGCGAATGTTTTTTCATAGAAAAACGTCCAGTAAAATTAAGCTTTTCTTTATTACCTCGTATGTAATCTTTGCATATTTAAATGTTTATGTAGCGTACATACATACATAAGTCTAAGTACTCATATCTGCATACCAATATACATAAATGTGTATATGTGTGTATATAAACCACCACTTTAGTTAATACTTTTTGGTTTATTCCAAGTCTTTTTTTGTTTAAGTTCAAAAATAAAACGTTGTTCCCCTCTTTTGTTATTGCTGTTGATGCTATTATGTTGCTGTTGTTGTTGTTGTTGTTCTGTATTTCAAATTCAGTTGTTATGTAAATGATTTTAGGAAAAGTAAATTTTCCGATTTTTTCGTTTCTTGTTTTTTTTGTATTCCGACGTTGTACTTAAAATATAAATCCTCACTTGACTACTGGCTATACAAACTCATACATATACAGATTAATACTTAGAATTTTATATTCGTATAGTTATTAGGGTAGGGACTAAAAATTAAAATTTTATAAATAAGCTGTTTTCTAAAGAAAAATTAGTTTGTCATTTTTCTTTTTTAAATGGGGACTACCCTAGTATCTGTTAGTAGTGCATTAACTCGTTTTGACAGTAAGTTGGCAGTTATTTTATTATATCGCTTTTTTTTTGCTGACTTTTAAAAGGAATTTTAGGAAATTGAGCATAATTTTTAATATTCACAGGAATTTAGGTTATTTGGCGGTAAATTCTTTACCATTTGCTTACATACATAAATGTTTATAAAAATCAAGCCTTAGCCAAATTTTTAAATGTTGTTTGAATAGGCATGTTGAAATTTTTTTATAATTTTAGCTGTTACAATGTTTAAGTGCTAATTATAGAACTACTTATATTCGTTTTTGGCTTTATACAAGAAGTAAAACTCCGTAAAAAATGGCACTAAGTTGACTTTGTTTTATACTCTGCAATCAGCAGCAGAGGAAAGCAAAAACACCACTGCTTATCCATAAACAACATATTTTATTTTATCTCTAAAATATTTATCTCCCTAATGATCTATGTTTGGCCAAAAGCGACATTGATATGATAAATACCTATAAACACAGTGGACGATTTTGTATTTTTAATCAATGAAATAATACACCATTTTATAGAAAAACTAAAACTAAATAATTAGGTCTTACGACACATATTTAAAAATACTTGATTTAAAAACTTTTTTTAGTAGATAAACTTGAATTGGTGACAGTTTTTCATAGAAAAACTTGACCGAAAGCGACAGTTTTTCATAAAAAAAACTTGAGCTAAAGCGACAGGTTTTTCATATAAAAACTTGAGCTTTATCGACAATTTTATAGAAAAATTTGATCTATAGCAATACCGACTGTTTTTTAATACAAAATCTGGAGCTATACGGACTGTTTTTTAATACAAAATCTGGAGCTATAGCGACATTTTTTCATTGAAAGATAGAGCGATAGTTTTTTTTGTCATAGAAAAATTTATCTATAGCGACTATTTTTCATAGAAAAACTTTTTTCCCATAGAAAACCTGGAATATAGCGACTGTTTTTTAATAGAAAAACTTGAGCTATAGTGACAGTTTCTCATTGAAAAATGGAGCGATAGATTTCTTTCGTAGAAAATTTGATCTACAGTGACTTCTTTCATGGAAAACTTGAGCTATAGCGACTGCTTTTCAATAGAAAAACTTCAGCGAAAGATTTTTTAATTAAAAAATTTGATTTATAGCGATTTTGAAAAACTTGAGCTATAGCGACAGTTTTTCATTAAAAAATAGAGCGACAGATTTTTTCATAGAAAAATTTTATCTATAGCGACTATTTTTCCTAGAAAAGCTTGAGCTATGGCGACTATTTTTTTCATACAAAACCTGGACTATAGCGACTGTTTTTGCGACAGTTTTTCATTAAAAAATATATCTATAGCTACTATTTTGCATAGAAAAACTTAAGGGTCTTTATTTTTATAGAAAACCTGCACTATAGCGACTGCTTTATTAAGAATGGAGCGACAGACTTTTTGCATAGAAAATTTATAGCGACTTTTTTCATAGAAAACTTGAGCTATAGCGACTGTTTTTAATAGAAAAACTTGAGCTATAGCGACTTTTTTCATTGGAAATTAGAGCGACATATTTTTTTCATAGAAAAATGTTATCTATAGCGGCTTTTTTCCTAGAAAAACTTGAGCTATGGCGACTATTTTTTTTCATACAAAACCTGGACTATAGCAACTGTTTTTGTATAGAAAAACTTGAGCTATAGCGACTATTTTTATATAAAAAATCCTGAGCTATGGCGACTGTGTTTGTACAGAAAATCATAAGCGACTGTTTTTGTACAGAAAAACTTGAATTATAGCGACTGTTTTTATGTAGAAAAACTTGAGCTATTGCGACTATTTTTGTGTAGAAAATTGTGAGCAATAGCGACTGTGTTTGTATAGAAAAACTTAAACTATAGAGACTGTGTTTGTATAGGAAAACTTGAGCGACTGTTTTTGTATAGAAAAACTTGAGCTATAGCGACTATTTTTGTATAGGAAAACTTAAGCTATAGCGACTGCTTTTTTTATAGAAAACCTGGCATGTAGCGACTGTTTTTTAAGCAGGCGATAGTTTTCATAGGAAATCTTAAGCTGGCAACTGATTTCCATATTTTGAAATTGTATATTTGCTAATAAACATTTCAGCTAGATTTGTTCCACAGTAAAATGACAACAACAATTTTGTAAAATAAAACTTAGATTTATTCATTTCTTCAGTCACTTAAAACTGACTAACTGGCTGGTTGACAGACTGTGTGACTGACTGAATAAATGTATAAATGAATGAGTTACTAACTAAGTGAATGTATAAGTATGTGCATATGTAAGCTGCACACATACATGTAAAAAAAAGTATAATATTCACTTAGAATATAAACTCGACATACATAAATGCCTTGAGCGTTGACATATGCCTTTTGGCATTGGCATCTACCAAACATACAGACGTACAAGTAAAATAAAATAGAAAAGAGAAAAATATTTAAAGGATAACAAGAGAGAAAGACAGGAGCAAGTGTGTGAGAGCAAGTGACTTTATGTCTGTGTGAATTTACCAGAATATAAAATTGTATTTTTGTGTATGTATGTATGTTTGTGTTTAATACGAGTACTACTTAAAGAATTCATTAAGTTTCTTGCTTTTCTTTTATTCTTTTATTTTCTTTTTCATTATTCATTTCATTTTCTTAATAAAATTCTTTTGATATTTTATTTTTTTTTTATTATACTTGAAGAGAAGACTACAGTAGCTCACACATACACACACACACACACGTCAATTGCATTCTACGAGAAAAAAGAAAAAAAAAAGAATTAGTCTTAATAATAAAACTGACTGATATTGAAGATGACTTAAAAAATCATAATATTTTTGTTTACAATTATTTCATTTTATTGTTTTCGTTATTTTATTATGTATTTATATGACGACTGGGTTGCATGGAAGTGGTTGCACAAAATGTGTGTTTTTATGTCATTATGTCTGCTGTTCTCATTGTGTCTTAAAAGTCGGCGTAATTTTGTTTGTCTGTGTGTGTATATGTTAGGTTTTTATTATAGAATTATAACTGACGATTTTGTTTTGTTTAATGTCATAATATTTTTTTATGAATTTGCTTTTCTACTTGTTTTCTTTTTTTAGAATTGTTTAATTTTAGAACTGTTTTTCTTTCTACTTTGAATCCTTTTTGATGTTATTTGTTTAATACGACAGGATATTAAATAATTTTCTATAGAAGATAAAAATATTTTTGTAGAAAATTGGGAAAATATAGTTTTTTTTACTAGCTGCAGTTTTTATAAAAAAAAACTTGAGATTTAGCGACAGTTTTCAATAGATAAACTTGAGCTATAGCGACAGTTTTCTATAGAAAAATTTGAGCTATAGCGACAGTTTTCAATAGAAAAACTGGAGCTATAACGACAGTTTTCAATGTTTTTGATGTTATTTGTTTAATACGACAGGATATTAAATAATTTTCTATAGAAGATAAAAATATTTTTGTAGAAAATTGGGAAAATATAGTTTTTTTTACTAGCTGCAGTTTTTATAAAAAAACTTGAGATTTAGCGACAGTTTTCAATAGATAAACTTGAGCTATAGCGACAGTTTTCTATAGAAAAACTGGAGCTAAGGGCGACAGTTTTCAATAGAAAAACTGGAGCTATAGCGACAGTTTTCAATAGAAAAATCTTAATATATAGCGACAGTTTTGCATAAAACAACTTAAACTATAGCGACAGATTTCCATAGATAAACATAAGCTATAGCGACAGTTTTCAATAGAAAAACTTGAGCTATAACGACAGTTTTCTATAGAGTTTTCTATAGAAAAACTTGAGTTATAGCGACAGTTTTTTATAGGAAACTTGAGCTGTAGCGACAGTTTTCTATAGAAAAACTTGAGCTATAGTGACAGTTTTCTATAGAAAAACTTAAGCTATAGCGACAGTTTTCTAAAGAAAAACTTGAGATATAGCGACAGTTTTCCATAGATAAAATGGAGCTATAGCGATAGTTTTCCAAAGAAAAACTTGAGCAATAGAAACAGCATTCCATAGAAAAACTTGAGCTATAGCGACAATTTTCCATAGATAAACATAAGCGTTAGCGACAGTTTTCCATAGAAAAATCTTGAGATATAGCGACAGTTTTCCATAAAACAACTTGAATTATAGCGACAGCTATATCAACAGTTTTCAATAGAAAAACTTGGGCTATAACGACAGTTTTAAATAGAAAAACTCTTGACAGTATTCTATAGAAAATCTTGAGCTATAGCGACAGTTTTCTTTAGGAAAAATTGAGCTATATCGACAGTTTTGTATAAAAAAATCAAGAGATATAGCGACACATCTATAGAAAAAATTGAGCTGTAGCGACAGTTTTCGATAAAAAAAACTTCAGCTAGCGACAGTTTTTGTAGACAAGCTTTACAGAATGTTTGAAGTTGGAGTCAAGTCTTTCATATAAAAACATAAACTGGCGACAAATTTTATATAAAAATGTTTCATAGATGCTAGGAGCTAGAAAATTTTGAGTCAAAGACAGTTTTTTGATAGAAAAACTTGAGCGACAGTTTTTGATAGAAAAACAGACTTGTTCCTCAGTTATGTTTTATAGAAAAACTTGAGCGTCAGTTTTTTATATAGGAAAACTTGAGAGTCAGTTTTGAGCTAACGACAGTTTTTTGATAGAAAAACTTGAGCGAAAATTTTTCAATTTTTTTATAGAAAAACTTGTTGATAAAAAAACTTGTAAAAGCGACAGTTTATCATATATAACTTGAAGGTTTTTTTTATAGAAAAACTGGAGGGTTAGTTTTTTTTATAGAAACACCTTGAGCTAACGACAGTTTTTTTTTATAGAAAAACTTGAGCGATAGTTTTTCATAGAAAAAAGACTTGTGCGTCAGTTTTGTTTTATAGAAAAACTTGAGCGAAGGCTTGTTGATGGAAAAACTTGTAAAAGCGACAGTTTTTCATATATAACTTGATAGAAAGACTTGAGCGATAGTTTTTTTGATAAAAAAACTTGAGCTTCAGTTTTTTTATAGAAAATCTTGAACGACAGTTTTTTTTTATTAAAACTTAAACGACAGTTTTTTTGATAGCAAAACTTGAGCTTACGAAAGTTTTTTATATAAAACTTGGGCTAGCGACAGTTTTTTATAGAAAAACTTGAGCTTGCGACAGTTTTCTTAGAAAAACTTGAGCTTGCGACAGTTTTCTTAGTAAAACTTGAGCTTGCGACAGTTTTCTTAGAAAAACTTGAGCTTGCGACAGTTTCCTTAAAAAACTTGAGCTTCAGTTTTTTATAGTAAAACTTTAGTCAGCGACAGATAGAAAAACTTAAGCGATAGTTAGCGACAGTTTTTCATAATTTCATGTTAAATATCATTATTTAAGTCCTTTAAAGTTAATATCATTAATATTTCAAAAACTGTCAATTAATTTCTTTAATTAATACCAATATTTTCCATATTTTTCCATTTTCAACAACAACGAGCTAAATATTTTATCGCCATCACTCCTCACTCATCATTACCTTTCATTCTTTACCTCTTATCACTCTTTATGTTGGCAAAATTACCTGTTCATCACTTTATTTTTTCTTTTAAATTTTATTAGTTCCATTTTGTGGTAAAACATTTCCAGCAAAATAAATGCATAAGTGAATTTCAACACTGCTTATGTGTCATACAGCAGCAGATAATGCAGAAATTCTCTTATTTTTTAAATTGCCTTCAGCTTTAACGCTTTATACAACGAAGTGTTTATATACTTTTTTTGTTTTTTATATTTTTAACTTTCCTTGCTTTACATTCGTGGTGTCTTTTCTAGGCTGTTGTTGTTGTTTTTCTTGTCTGTTGTCAGTTTAAACGTCAACTGTCATTTTTTATTATTACTACTTGTGCTTGTATGTAGCTCAAGGTTGTTGAGGAATACTTTTTTTTTTTTAAAAGTGGAAATAAATATCAGTAAATGTTATGGAATTGAGTTAAATATCTTTTCTTACCTGTTATACCTATAAATCCACTTACCGGTTATTTGATGAAAATTAATTTGAAATAGTGACTCTCTTTATTATTTTCGTTTATGTTTTTCTTTTAAGTCTAAGAAAATATTCATCAAAATTGATATGATGATATTTTGCATTAAACTTCAAATAAATGTAAATCTTATAAAATATTCATGGTTTTTGAAGGCATCGATAGAGGGGAAATGGTGGCTTTAGTATCGACAAACTTACACCGAAATTTTTAAGCTGACGAAAGTTTTTCGTAGAATTTCGATAATTTTTACAAGATTTTTTTGGTGAATTCGTTAAAGAAAATTTTACCAGAAGGCAACCTCCCCAGTTTGTTATTCACACACATTCCCATTTCTTTATTTATTTTTTAAAAAAATTTCATCAGTGTAAAAAACATAAAATTTTGCGATTTTCAATATTACTCATACGCATTGGTAGTTATTTATTTATTTATTTTTCAGTTCGCATTAGGAAAATTTATTTTTCACAATCAAAATCTTTAAGCATCATGGGAGGTTGATATACGAAATACTACAGACCGTATTTGTATAATAAATAAGTAAAAAAAAAGTGTGTAAAAGTGTGTTTGTTAACAATAAAACGAAAACAGAAGCAGCATCAGCATCAGAATTTGAGTGGAAAAATAAATGTAAAGAAAAGAAAACCCATCAATATTTTTGTTTGATGTTTTCATTTTTAAATGAGTTCACAATTTATACAAATATTGACTTTTTAGATTGACAAATAATAATGTTTACACACACACACAGCTAGAGGCACTCTTTCAATATATACATACAATCTTACACTCACTTACTTACTTACTTATACATTCAATCACAAGCACACTTTTCTCTTCCTTTCTTCTCCTCTCATCACAATTTAGTTCATTTTTCAACAAAGTTTTTATTTTTCGATTTTCTAGACAAGTTAACCTTAACGCCCACTTTACTTACACACCTCCCTACCGCGACCCCCTTTTTCATTATTTGACATTCACATCAAGCCCTTCAATTATAGTTTTAATGTCTTCTTCATTATTCACAATAATAGGAAAATGTTGTGAAAGGCGTTGAGCAGGGCTAAAGGATTAGACAGTTTGTGGGTGAGCTATGGAGGGTTGACAAGAGGAAAACTTTAATATTTTAATGTGTTATTTTAAGCTTTAGTAGACGTCGCTGCTAAAATAGAAAGTGTGATTTTGGGTAACAAATTTTGGTTTTTTGTTTTATACAAAATGGTTTTATAAATATTTTGTTAATTAATTTTGTAACACACACACTTACACAGCTAAATAAATACAAAAAACTCTCAAATTACTTTTAGTAGTTTAAAATTTATTTTATTTGCTTGTATGTGCGTGTGTGTGTGTTTGCTTTTTTATTATATTTTTAACTGTTTGTGACAGACAACAACTCAGTTCAACTCAACCGAAGTGAACTGAACTCTTTGGCTCAACTCAATCCAAGTGAACTGAACTTTGAACTCTTTTGTTTTTGTTGCTATTCATAAACACACACACATATACTCACACTCCTTTTTTCACATTCATAAACAGTTAATCATAACAAATCATGGGAAAAATCCTTTTTTTCTCTTTGTATGTGTGTTAGATTATTTGTATTTCATGATAAATTTTACAAAAGACTGGTGATATTTTTTCGTTGTCGTTGTTGTTGTGGGGTTCCTTTTTCAAAGTCATAAAATTAATTAGTGTTTTATATGCTGCCAATTTCTGTTTTGTAAAATTTTTATAGAGAATTCTCCTTAGAGTTTTAGGGTTTTTAATCATGATATTTGAAAATAATCTGTACAGGGGGTTGAGATGAATATATTTTCTACTGAATGTGATTCAAAGTAAATATTTTAATAAATAAATATTTTAATAGAGAGAAATGAATTAACTAACTAACTAACTAACTAACTAACTAACTAACTAACTAACTAACTAACTAACTAACTAACTAACTAACTAACTAACGAACTAACTAACTAACTAACTAACTAACTAACTAACTAACTAACTAACTAACTAACTAACTAGACTAACTAACTAACTAACTAACTAACTACTAACTAACTAACTAACTACTAACTAACTACTAACTACTAACTAACTAACTAACTAACTAACTAACTAACTAACTACTAACTAACTAACTAACTAACTAACTAACTAACTAACTAACTACTAACTAACTAACTAACTAACTAACTAACTAACTAACTACTAACTAACTAACTAACTAACTAACTAACAACTAACTAACGAAACTAACGAAACGAACAACTAACTAACTAACTAACTAACTAACTAACGAACTAACAACTACTAACTAACTAACTAACGAACTAACTAACTAACTAACTAACAACTAACTAACGAACTAACGAACAACGAACTAAACTAACTAACGAACTAACTAAAACGAACTAACGACAATAACGAACGAACTAACAACTAACTAACGACTAACTAAACTAACTAACTAAACTAACTAACTAAAACTAACTAACTAACTAACTAACTAACTAACTAACTAAACTAAGAACTAACTAAAGAACTAACTCTAACGAACGAACGAACGAAAAACGAACGAACGAACGAACTAACGAAGAACGAACGAAAAGAACGAACGAAAGAACGAAGAACGAACGAACGAAACGAAACGAACGAACGAACGAAAACGAAACGAACGAACGAACGAACGAACGAACGAACGAACGAACGAACGAACGACGAACGAACGAAACGAACGAAAACGAACGAACGAACGAACGAACGAACGAACGAACGAACGAACGAACGAACGAACGAAACGAACGAAGAAACGAACGAACGAACGAACGAACGAACGAACGAAAGAAACGAACGAACGAACGAACGAACGAACGAAAACGAACGAAGAAACGAACGAACGAACGAACGAAACGAACGAACGAACGAACGAACGAACGAACGAACGAACGAACGAACGACTAACGAACGAAACGAACGAACGAACGAACGAACGAACGAACGAACGAAACGAACGAACGAAACGAACGAACGAACGAACTAAAGAACGAACGAACGAAACGACGAACGAACGAACGAACGAACGAACGAAACGAACAACGAAGAACGAACGAACGAACGAACGAACGAACGAACTACGAACGAACTAACGAAGAACGAACGAACGAAATAAGAACGAAATAACGAAACTAACGAAACTAACGAACTAACTAAACTAACTAACTAACTAACTAACTACTACTAACTAACTAACTAACTAACTAACTAACTAACGAACTACTAACTAACTAACTAACTACTAACTAACTAACTAACTAACTAACTAACTAACTAACTAAACTAACTAACTAACTAACTAACTAACTAACTAACTAACTAACTAACTAACTTACTTACTAACTACAGCGATAGTTAGGGGAAATGCGCCTCCCAGTATACACGCTCTGAAAGGCCATTGTGGATGACAGTCCAAATGTACATGTTCGGATGAACATGCAGTCATAGAATCAGCATAAATTTGTCACCTTGTTGGCAAATAATGTGCTGGTGGTATCTTTGTCTACAGTGTCCGGTATAAAGTCCGGTTAATAATCTTAAGTCACTCCTGTAAAGCAACGGCTACTTTTAGAATTGGACTTTTGATAGCGCCATGAAGCTTTTTGCCTGTCTGAGTCCTGATATTGACTCCGAGTGTCTCTTTTGTATCCTTTGGATGCCAGTGTGAGTTTATTTCATCTGCCCAGTTCATTTAGACATGTCAAGCAATCAAGTACGACATCTGTACTGTTGCCATATGACAGTAAAATCTTAAGGGCCGCTTGATTAAAATAACTTCAGCTAGTGAATGATTGCACTAAGCTAAAGACAGTTTTAAATAACAATTTTTAATTCCTAATTTGTATTAATTTAAACTTTACTGTGGTTTTATGTAAAATTTGAAAAATCTATTTCTAACTCCTAATTAGAATAACGAAAATTTTTTATGTTTACATTTAAAACAAATAACACCTGTCCAGCTCAATACCCTGTACAATCGCCTGTCTAGCAAAAGTCATGAGGAAAAACACACAAACAGCATTATCATTGTCATCATCTTCGTCGTCACAATCATTATGAAATGCTTTAATAACGATGACTTTTGAGCTGTTCTGCTGATAAATCGACAGACAGACAGACAACACAGTGTGAAAAAGGTACAACGGACTCAAACATTTGCCTGCGCTAAGGGGAAGGGGAGACAAACACAAATGATGGCCAACATTGAGGGTTGAAAGATTGTGAGATGACCTTTGAAATTGCTGTTTTATTGTTGTTATAAACAGCAGATTAAAGTTGTTTTTTTATTTTCTTATTTGTATTTTTTCATTTTTGCTTTTTCATGCTGCTTCTTTTGTCATTGTTTAATATTAATTAAATTATAAAAAAGTGTTTTTTCAAGAATTCCATAAGCAAAGAATAGATTACCAGCACTTAATATTAAAACCACCACCTTCAAAATGAACATTAATAAAAAGGAAAATTTTGCTAAGACCTAAAAAATCGACAGAAAAGAAATGAAATAAAGATTTCTTTTTATAATATTTTTCTGCTGTATTTTTTCCAACAGCTAAGAAATAGGATCTAAACAGGAAGACAAGAAGAAAATTGCGTACATTTTTTTTATTTATGTAGAAAATCGAATTGTCGCATGAAACGTGTATAAAATTGATGATGTGATAAGACGTTTCGGTAAAATGACAAAAAAATAAATAAATAAAATAAAATACATACGTAAGACAAATATGAAATGAAAAGAAAATAAAATATATTAAAAAAACAAACTGAGAAGAGAAAAATAAATATAATAATAAATAAATAAAAATAAAATCCTCATACATATATGCCTTTTATGCAGCATACAGAGTTTTTCTTACAAAAAAACAAAAAAAAAGGTCACACATCTTCACAAAAAAATAACATAAATATGCATGTGTTTGCTTACACAAATACAAAGAAATTTATAAAATTTAAATTCCAATAATAATAAAAAAATGAAAGCAGGAAAAAAGTTATAAAGGTGTCGTTAAATTATTGATTTTATTTGGAAATAAAAAATGTTTTACATTTCTTTTTAATACCATTTTATTAGGCAACGGAAAAAGGGATTTGTATTAGTTGAAGTACTTTGGGTTTTTATGTGTTGTATAAAATTGTAAATATTTCTTATGAAATTTACATAAAATAGCTAATTTAAAAGCGTTAAGAGAGCAAACATGTGGAATAAGAAATTATATGAATTGATTGAAAATTGCTTTCATTAAAATGGAACTGGAACTTTCAGCCAGGTGGGCTTTTGCATTAAACATGGTTTTGTTTAAAATACACAGTTTTTTTTTAATTTTCTGGTTTGTTAAAATTTTAAATATAATTTTGGTTTCATTGCAAGTTTAAAAATAATCGTAATATCATTTTAAATTTAAATTTTATTTCAAACTGGAATTTTGTTCTGATCTCATTCAAGTCTCTATTCCATTCAGACTTTTATTTTATATTCAAATTATATTAATTTTGTTCCCGGACAACAATCCGTAATCACACGAGAACGAAGTTCTTACTTCATACCCAGTAGTTTACCGTCCGGATTATAGAAGCCATACTTATTATCGTTAACCAATCGAGAGCCCAAACATTTATCTCGTCGGATTGTATTCCTTAGCTAGTCATATCATATTAGTCATAGTCAGCCAAAGTGAGCAGAGGTATTTAAATCTTCTATAATTAATAATTAGACAAAGGAAAACCGAAGTGTTGATTTTGTCCTTCCCATGAAGAACTTAGCCGAAGCTTAAAAGACCCAATCAAATCCGAAGACTCTGTGATATAATAAATTTCAAAGGAAGCTACCTAAAATGAAACTGGACAGACTAAGAAGAAGTTGCACATATCGCGATGGCTTGAATTTCTCTTGGGGAATCTGTTGACTACTCAGTTAGTTAGTTAGTTTGTTAGGTTAGTTAGTTAGTTAGTTAGATAGTTAGTTAGTTAGTTAGTTAGTTAGTTAGTAGTTAGTTAGTAGTAGTAGTTAGTTAGTTAGTTAGTTAGTTAGTAGTTAGTTTAGTTAGTTAGTTAGTTAGTTAGTTAGTTAGTAGTTAGTTAGTTAGTTAGTTAGTTAGTTAGTTAGTAGTTAGTTAGTTAGTTAGTAGTTAGTTAGTTAGTTAGTTAGTAGTTAGTTAGTTAGTAGTTAGTTAGTAGTAGTAGTTAGTTAGTTAGTTAGTTAGTTAGTTAGTATTAGTTCGTAGTTAGTTGTTAGTTAGTTGTTAGTTAGTTAGTTAGTTCAGTTATGTTAGTTCAGTAGTTAGTTAGTTTGTTAGTTAGTTAGTAGTTAGTAGTTAGTTAGTTAGTTAGTTAGTTAGTTAGTTAGGTAGTAGTTAGTTAGTTAGTAGTTAGTGAGTTAGTTAGTTAGTTAGTAGTTCGTTAGTAGTTAGTTAAGTAGTAGTTAGTTCGTTGTTAGTTAGTTATTTAGTTAGTTAGTTAGTGAGTTAGTTCGTTAGTTAGTTAGTTAGTTAGTTAGTAGTTAGTTAGTTTAGTTAGTTAGTTAGTTTAGTTAGTTAGTAGTTTAGTTATTTAGTATTAGTAGTTAGTTAGTTAGTTGTGCGTTAGTTTTAGTTAGTTAGTTAGTTAGTTAGTTATAGTTAGTTAGTTAGTTTAGTTGTTCGTTCGTTCGTTAGTTAGTTAGTTAGTAGGTTAGTTAGTTATTAGTAGTTTCGTTAGTTAGTTAGTTAGTTAAGTTAGTTAGTTAGTTAGTAGTTAGTTAGTTAGTTAGTTAGTTAGTTAGTTAGTTAGTAGTTAGTTAGTTAGTTAGTTAGTTAGTTAGTTAGTTAGTTAGTTAGTTAGTAGTTAGGTTAGTTAGTTAGTTAGTTAGTTAGTTAGTTAGTTAGTTAGTAGTTAGTTAGTTAGTTAGTAGTTAGTTAGTTAGTTAGTTAGTTAGTTAGTTAGTTAGTTAGTTAGTTAGTTAGTTAGTTAGTTAGTTAGTTAGTTAGTTAGTTAGTTAGTTAGTTAGTTAGTTAGTTAGTTAGTTAGTTAGTTAGTTAGTTAGTTAGTTAGTTAGTTAGTTAGTTAGTTAGTTAGTTAGTTAGTTAGTTAGTTAGTTAGTAGTTAGTTAGTTAGTTAGTTAGTTTAGTTAGTTAGTTAGTTAGTTAGTTAGTTAGTTAGTTAGTTAGTTAGTTAGGTTAGTTAGTTAGTAGTTAGTTAGTTAGTTAGTTAGTTAGTAGTTAGTTAGTTAGTTAGTTAGTTAGTTAGTTAGTTAGTTAGTTAGTTAGTTAGTTAGTTAGTTAGTTAGTAGTTAGTTAGTTAGTTAGTATTTAGTTAGTAGTTAGTTAGTTAGTTAGTTAGTTAGTTAGTAGTTAGTTAGTTAGTTAGTTAGTTAGTTAGTTAGTTAGTTAGTTTAGTTAGTTAGTTAGTTAGTTAGTTAGTTAGTTAGTAGTTAGTTAGTTAGTAGTTAGTTAGTTAGTTAGTTGTTAGTTAGTTAGTTAGTTAGTTAGTTAGTTAGTTAGTAGTTAGTTAGTTAGTTCGTTAGTAGTTAGTTAGTTAGTTAGTTAGTTAGTTAGTTAGTTAGTTAGTTAGTTAGTTAGTTAGTTAGTTAGTAGTTAGTAGTTAGTTAGTTAGTTAGTAGTTAGTTTAGTTAGTTAGTTAGTTAGTTAGTTAGTTAGTTAGTTAGTTAGTTAGTTAGTTAGTAGTTAGTTAGTTAGTTAGTTAGTTTTAGTTAGTTAGTTAGTTAGTTAGTTAGTTAGTTAGTTAGTTAGTTAGTTAGTTAGTTAGTAGTTAGTTAGTTAGTTAGTTAGGTAGTTAGTTAGTTAGTTAGTTAGTTAGTTAGTTAGTTAGTTAGTTAGTTAGTTAGTTAGTTAGTTAGTTAGTTAGTTATTCCATTCTTTAATTAACTCTCGCCCTTATTCATAAGCTTTTATTAAAGGTTTATAAATCATATTTTCATACAAAAGTTGTTGCATAAACCCAAGTTTGAATTTAATTTTACTTTAATTTTAACAATAAATCCCATCCATTTTTTTAAATTGCTAAAAAATAAATCCTAGAAATCCTTAATTAAACTTTAACATTCACTTTTCTACACCATTTAATCCCATAAATAAACAATCATATAAATAAACCATTTTTTACACCAAATATTTATGGAGATTATATTTTATATACAATATTTCATTTCATATTTGCTTTACTATTTTTTGGACTGAGAGAGTGAGAAAGAACGCAAACAACAACAAAACAAAAACTAGTCGAAAAAAATCCCTTAAGTACTTTAAATTTGCACAAAAATTATTTTGTCATGTTTTAACCTTTTGGGCATTGTAAATATTCGATATAAATTATAATCCAATTAAATGATTTAAATTGGATTTTTAACCTAAAAGTGTTACAAATGACTTTTAATATTAAATATCGGGGGATTATATACAATAGTATCTATCTTAAATAACTCAAAAATTTGTTTAAATCGTTTCTTCATGAAGATTTTTAAATTTTTTTGGTTATATTATTACATTTAATTTTTCTCTTTGTCACAGATGTTTTTTTGATTATTTTGCCATCAAAATCTAATTTTAATGAAAACGATAGATAGGGAATATTGAAACTAGTCTCTCGATATATTTTTCCAAAAACAGCAGTTGGAAATGAAAATTATGTTTTGAAATGTTTTGGCTAAAATTAAGAGTAAATTTTGGAATTTCGTGTTGTATGTTTATAGACGTATAAATATTTTGTTTAAATTAAAATTATTTATTTAAACAATTGATATGGTTTGGTTGGCTTGTTGTTGAAGTTTTTTCCCACATATTTTGGAGCTTCACTTCAACCATATCCCCAGTAAAATTGGCTGAATACATTTTTATGTTATAAATGTGTAAATTTTGTGGTCAACCAAATACCAAAAAAATATCACGAAATATATAACATTTCATAATATGTACCATAATGAATATATGTAAAAATACACACAAAGCTAAAGTGATTTAAAAAAGTTAACTAACAGGAATAAATAGTTATTCAATAAAAACTTTCTTTACACATTTTCATGTCTTAACTTCTGTATTTTACTATGTACTTTTTTCTGGCTAAGCTTATTTAGTTAAACATTTATACCAAAATATGCAGATTTTAATTTTGTAAGCCCAATATCTACTCACACACATCCAATAAACACTTAACCTATATATAAGAAAACGCTCCTCATTTATGCCCACATTTACCCACTTGCACACATCCAAAAAAAGCATAAACTGTAAAACACCATTAAAGTCAAAACCAAAATCTAGGAAAACCATTGTAAAAATGTAAATATACAAATATTAAGTATTAAATATGTTTTATATGTGAGAACAAAACCTTTCTCAAATTGCCAAAGTATGTAAAAAAGTACTCTAAACAATTTAGGTTTTTCTTTTTTTTTCTCGTCTCGTACTTTCGACATTTTACAGAGTTGAGAAAAAATTTTCTGCGGTATTTTTCAAATTTTAAGTTTTCAACCGAAAAACACACAAAAATGCCGTTGTTCAAAACCAAACTTGTCTTTTTGGACTGTTATGCTGCCAATATATACATATAGGTATGTACATTGTACATTGTGTGTACGACGGCGACAACGACGATACACAATACAGGGATGGGAATTTAAGTTATTTTTTTTGACATCTCCAACAACTTGATGGAACTGAACTAGAACTGAACTAGAACTGAACTAGAACTGAACTAGAACTGAACTAGAACTGAACTAGAACTGAACTAGAACTGAACTAGACTGACACTAAAACTGAACTAACTGAACTAGAACTGAACTAGAACTAGAACTGAACTAAACTGAACTAGAACTGAACTAGAACTGAACTAGAACTGAACTAGAACTGAACTAGAACTGAACTAGAACTGAACTAGAAACTGAACTAGAACTGAACTAGAACTGAACTAGAACTGAACTAGAGAAACTGAACTAGAACTGAACTAGAACTGAACTAGAACTGAACTAGAACTGAACTAGAACTGAACTAGAACTGAACTAGAACTGAACTAGAACTGAACTAGAACTGAACTAGAACTGAACTAGAACTGAACTAGAACTGAACTAGAACTGAACTAGAACTGAACTAGAACTGAACTAGAACTGAACTAGAACTGAACTAGAACTGAACTAGAACTGAACTAGAACTGAACTAGAACTGAACTAGAACTGAACTAGAACTGAACTAGAACTGAACTAGAACTGAACTAGAACTGAACTAGAACTGAACTAGAACTGAACTAGAACTGAACTAGAACTGAACTAGAACTGAACTAGAACTGAACTAGAACTGAACTAGAACTGAACTAGAACTGAACTAGAACTGAACTAGAACTGAACTAGAACTGAACTAGAACTGAACTAGAACTGAACTAGAACTGAACTAGAACTGAACTAGAACTGAACTAGAACTGAACTAGAACTGAACTAGAACTGAACTAGAACTGAACTAGAACTGAACTAGAACTGAACTAGAACTGAACTAGAACTGAACTAGAACTGAACTAGAACTGAACTAGAACTGAACTAGAACTGAACTAGAACTGAACAACTGAACTAGAACTGAACTAGAACGAAGAACTGAACTAGAACTGAACTAGAACTGAACTAGAACTGAACTAGAACTGAACTAGAACTGAACTAGAACTGAACTAGAACTGAACTAGAACTGAACTAGAACTGAACTAGAACTGAACTAGAACTGAACTAGAACTGAACTAGAACTGAACTAGAACTGAACTAGAACTGAACTAGAACTGAACTAGAACTGAACTAGAACTGAACTAGAACTGAACTAGAACTGAACTAGAACTGAACTAGAACTGAACTAGAACTGAACTAGAACTGAACTAGAACAGAACTAACTAGAACTGAACTAGAACTGAACTAGAACTGAACTAGAACTGAACTAGAACTGAACTAGAACTGAACTAGAACTGAACTAGAACGAACTTAACTAGAACTGAACTAGAACTGAACTAGAACTGAACTAGAACTGAACTAGAACTGAACTAGAACTGAACTAGAACTGAACTAGAACTGAACTAGAACTGAACTAGAACTGAACTAGAACTGAACTAGAACTGAACTAGAACTGAACTAGAACTGAACTAGAACTGAACTAGAACTGAATTAGAACTGAACTAGAACTGAACTAGAACTGAACTAGAACTGAACTAGAACTGAACTAGAACTGAATTAGAACTGAACTAGAACTGAACTAGAACTGAACTAGAACTGAACTAGAACTGAACTAGAACGAACTGAACTAGAACTGAACTAGAACTGAACTAGAACTGAACTAGAACTGAACTAGAACTGAACTAGAACTGAACTAGAACTGAACTAGAACTGAACTAGAACTGAACTAGAACTGAACTAGAACTGAACTAGAACTGAACTAGAACTGAACTAGAACTGAACTAGAACTGAACTAGAACTGAACTAGAACTGAACTAGAACTGAACTAGAACTGAACTAGAACTGAACTAGAACTGAACTAGAACTGAACTAGAACTGAACTAGAACTGAACTAGAACTGAACTAGAACTGAACTAGAACTGAACTAGAACTGAACTAGAACTGAACTAGAACTGAACTAGAACTGAACTAGAACTGAACTAGAACTGAACTAAACTGAACTAGAACTGAACTAGAACTGAACTAGAACTGAACTAGAACTGAACTAGAACTGAACTAGAACTGAACTAGAACTGAACTAGAACTGAACTAGAACTGAACTAGAACTGAACTAGAACTGAACTAGAACTGAACTAGAACTGAACTAGAACTGACTAAACTGATCTAGAGCTGAACTATGAAAATTAAATATTATTTAATTTTCACATACCTGATTCAAAATAGCAGCACAATGGGATAAGGGTAGTGGTTGTAACTGTAACGATATATAGTTTACATTGCTGATAATGTACACATGTGTTTAGGTTGAAATAAAATTTACTACAACATGTAAATTACCATTAAATTTTAATCGCAGTTTAATTTCTAATATGCTGGGTTTAATTTGAAATTTAGATATTTTAATTAAAATTAAACTTGAAGTTAAGTTTAAACTTAGTTTTATACGAAATATAGTTATGATGTCTTGCTTTAAATTTAATATTTTTACTTCTTAACATCATTTGATTAGCAAACAAATGCAAACAGTTTCTTTTCAATATCTAACGACCCATAGTGCATAAATTACGAAAGTTTTCTTAAATGTTTCTTTTGTTAACTTTTTCGCAAAATGTTTATTATTATGAATAATACATAAAAAACAAATTTATATATTTGAGAGAAAAGCTTCGGAAAATTGCATTCATAAAAGTTGCATAATTTGTTATTTAATTTATACAAAGCGAAAGTTTTATTACACAAAACGCGAAGAATTTTAAAGTTTTCTTCAACAGCTACTCTAATAAAATATACATTTGTTGTGTTTTATGTTTCTATATTTAAGCCCATTGTGCATTAGAATTTTGGCAGAAAAAAAAAAGTTTGCAACTTTGCTGCACATTTAAAGTTCTTTGTAGTTGCATGTACTGTTTAGAATTTTGCTCTATTGCTGTGTATGTAATTGTGTCTATGACTGTATAAATGAATGTGTTGGGGGGCGTGGGTGTGTTAGTTTGTATGGCTCTTTTTCTTTGGTTGTTGTTTGTGAAATTCACCAAAAACGCTTAAAGGCTATTGTATGTTTGTTTATATTTTTGTGTGTGAACTGAGTGCAAGACTGTGTTTTCCAGTTGAATACTAAGATTTATCAACATTTAGACTTTTATTCTTCTCTTTTGCACCCTGGTTTTAATTCCTTCACCACGATTTAATTCCTCCATGAAATATTTTGCACATCATGTTCTGTTCTACTTAAATAATACCCTATATGTAGGGAAGAGTATTATAAGTTTCTGATCTATAGCTTAGACTATTGACTGATCGATAGTACAGACTGATCTATATTCCAGACTATAGATTGATCTATAGTCCAGACTAAAGTCGGATCTATAGTCCAGACTAAAGACTGATTTATTGTCAAGACTACAGACTGATCTGTAGTCCAGACTATAGACTGATATACATATAATCTACACTACAGACTGATCTATAGACCAGACTATACACTAATCTATAGTCCAGACTAAAGACTGATCTATAGTCAAGACTATAGACTAATCTATAGTCCAGACTATAGACTAATCTATAGTCCAGACTATAGAATAATCTATAGTCCAGACTTTTGACTAATCTATAATCATGACTATAGACTGATCTGTAGTATATATATCAGACTATAGACTGATCTATAATCCATACTAGACCAGAATATAGACTGATCTATAATCCAGACTATAGACTGATGTATAATCCAGACTATAGACTGATCTATAATCCAGACTATAGACTGATCTATAATCCAGACTGATCTATAGACCAGACTATAGACTGATCTATAATCCAGACTATAGACTGATCTATAGTCCAGACTATAGGTTGATATATAGTCCAAACTATAGACTTATCTATAGTCCAGACTATTGACTGATCTATAGTCCAGACTATAGACCGATCTATAGTCCAGACTATAGACTGATTTATAATCCAGACTATAGACTGATCTATAATCCAGACTATAGACTGATCTATAGACCAGACTATAGACTGATCTATAATCCAGACTATAGACTGATCTATAGTCCAGACTATAGGCTGATATATAGTCCAAGACTATTGACTGATCTATAGTCCAGACTATAGACTGATCTATAGTCTAAACTATAGAGTAATATATAGTCTAACTATAGTCCAGACTCAAGACCAGAATTGACTGATCTATAGACCAAAGTATAGATAAAGCTATATACTGATATGTAGACTTGACTATAACAGTTTAGATTTGACTATGGTCTGATCTGTAGAGCATACTCTAGAACAGCCTATAGACTAATCAATATTTCAGACAATAGACTTATATATAGACCCGACTTTAGTCAGATCTATAGGCCAGGCAATAAACTGATCTCTAGTCCAGACTGCAGACTAATCTTTAGTCTTGACTATAAACCAATCAATATATCAATTCTCTAAAATCTGACCATAATAATTGATATTCCGATGTACGGTATCTTGATACCTACTGTCGTCTTTCAGATTTCTATTTCTCTACATTTAAATTGCTTTCGTTTAGTCAAACACTTTTACTCTCTAAATATATTTTTAGAAGGATGATGCTAAATACTGCATGAATAAAAATATATACATATACATGGACTCATGAAAAGTTAAAGGAGAAGGACTTTGTATTTTATTTTCTTTGGTAAAATTTTATATATGAATCTAGAGAATTGTGTGAATTTTCGCACTTGCTCTTTTATTTTTTTTCCTTACTAGGCGAATGTAAAAGTGTTGGTGAGTTTAAGGATTTTGATGACGTTGTTTTGGGTGTGAGGGCGTGAATTTTTCTAAGGAATGGGTACGAGTGTGTGTGTGTCTTTATGTCTTTTATTATGGCAGTGAGTGTAATATTTTTGCCTGAATATATAGAATTTCAATTCTTCAACATTTTCCTAAGTAGTATAAGGAATTGTATGTGTGTAACTGTGAGTTTAATGTTTCTTAATAAACTCTTTTCTTTTAGATCTACAATTTCGTTTGAAACAATTTAGCAGTAGTTAGTAAATGGGGGCACAGTAGCAAAAAGAAAGAAAGAAGGAATTTCGCTGTGTATTGTTAACTTGAAGCAGCGAAATCGTTTTAAAGGGATTTTATTTTAAAGATGTTAGCAAAAAGGAAACAATTTAAAAATTATACTAGGAAAAACCGACCTTAGCTCAACTATAGCTAAAATTTAAAGAAATTGCCAAAAGAATTTAAATTTAACTTCAGAAAAAGGTATAATACAGATGGGCTTTTGATGGATTATTCCTAAGGAAACCGTTTACCTGTACCAAAAGTTATATATACTGGTCTGTAGTCCACTGATCTATATGATCTATAAGTATATAAGTCCTTTACTAATTTACTGACCTTGAGTGTAAAATCTTCTTTATTTAAACGATTTACTTTCATTCCCTTTACACAGTCTCTTAATTTCATCTGCTTTTGTTGCTCGAAAAAAAATTTCTGTTAAATGCACTTCAGGGCAGAGGCACTTAAGTCAATTTAATCGTAATTGTTGTGATGAATTACTTCAATATTAGACTTTTACTCGTTTTTACGTTCAGTCTCATTTGGCAAGTGAACGTTTACAGTCAGGCATTAAAACGTACTCACACTCTCAACATTCATTCATTCCCTTATATTTTCATTCATACATCTGTACTTATAATAGGGCATCAGTCAAGCATTGTGCCAGCAGTCAGGCATGCAATCCGGCAGTCAGTCAGCCATTGAAATGCATGCATGATGCTGGTATTAAAAATCCTTCTTTTTCTCTCATTTTTCATCTTCATTTTTATACGTTTATTGTTCAATGTGACAGTGAGTGTAAGTGGGTGTGAGTGTTATGAACTTGTGTCTGTCTGTCTGTTTGTCTGTCCCTTTATAGGTATGAATATTTGATCGTATTAGAAAAGGAGACTATTCAAATTTTTTCAATACTTAATAGTTGGATTTAAATTTAGTAGATTTTTTGTTTGGATTTTGTTGAGTTCCATTTTCACTTTTGATTTTTTGTTTAGGTTTATATTCAACTGTCAGGAGTCATTTTTTTTTTTGGTTTTAAGGAATAGTTTGTGTAAGAGAAAAATGTTAAATTATTTGTTGTTATTTTCCTAAACGATACATGTTGTTGTTATTGCTGCAAATGTATTTGCATTTATTATGTATAATTAAAATTTGATTTTGAGTTGAACAAAAATTGAAAAAATTTTAAACATTTAATGTCATTATTAAGTCAAGTTTGATTGGTTTAGTGCCCCGAAGAGTATATGATAATTGGAATTTATTGGCAACATTCTTGTTAAAATGAAGTTTGGAAAATAAGCATTGCTTAAAAATTTGCAAAATTTACTTAAGGAAAGTTGTAAGTATTAAAAGGATTATGGAAATTGTTGTGTTATATAACTAACTAACTAACTAACTACTAACTAACTAACTAACTAACTAACTAACTAACTAACTAACTAACTAACTAACTACTAACTAACTAACTAACTAACTAACTAACTAACTAACTAACTAACTAACTAACTAACTACTAACTACTAACTACTAACTAACTAACTAACTACTAACTAACTAACTAACTAACTAACTAACTAACTAACTAACTAACTAACTAACTACTAACTAACTAACTAACTAACTAACTAACTACTAACTACTAACTAACTAACTAACTAACTAAACTAACTAACTAACTAACTAACTAACTAACTAACTACAACTAACTAACTAACTACTAACTAACTAACTAACTAACTAACTAACTAACTAACTAACTAACTAACTAACTAACTAACTAACTAACTACTAACTAACTAACTACTAACTAACTAACTACTAACTAACTAACTAACTAACTAACTAACTAACTAACTACTACTAACTAACTAACTAACTAACTAACTAACTAACTAACTAACTAACTAACTAACTAACTAACTAACTAACTAACTAACTAACTAACTAACTAACTAACTAACTAACTAACTAACTAACTAACTAACTACTAACTAACTAACTAACTAACTAACTAACTAACTACTAACTAACTAACTAACTAACTAACTAACTAACTAACTAACTAACTAACTAACTACTAACTAACTAACCTAACTACTACTAACTAACTAACTAACTAACTAACTACTAACTAACTACTAACTAACTACTAACTAACTAACTAACTACTAACTAACTAACTAACTAACTAACTAACTAACTAACTAACTAACTAACTAACTAACTAACTAACTAACTAACTACTAACTAACTAACTACTAACTAACTAACTAACTAACTAACTAACCTAACTAACTAACTAACTAACTAACTAACTAACTAACTAACTACTAACTAACTAACTAACTAACTAACTAACTAACTAACTAACTAACTAACTAACTAACTAACTAACTAACTAACTAACTAACTAACTAACTAACTAACTAACTAACTAACTAACTAACTAACTAACTAACTAACTAACTAACTAACTAACTAACTAACTACTAACTAACTAACTAACTAACTAACTAACTACTAACTAACTAACTAACTAACTAACTAACTAACTAACTAACTAACTAACTAACTAACTAACTAACTAACTACTAACTAACTAACTACTAACTAACTAACTAACTAACTAACTAACTAACTAACTACTAACTAACTAACTAACTAACTAACTAACTAACTAACTAACTAACTAACTAACTAACTAACTAACTAACTAACTAACTACTAACTAACTACTCAACTAACTACTAACTAACTAACTAACTAAAACTACTAACTACTAACTAACTAACTACTAACTACTAACTAACTAACTAAACTAACTAACTAACTAACTAACTACTAACTAACTAACTAACTACTACTAACTAACTAACTAACTACTAACTAACTAACTAACTACTAACTAACTAACTACTACTAACTAACTAACTACTAACTAACTAACTAACTAACTAACTAACTAACTAACTACTAACTAACTAACTAAACTAACTAACTAACTACTAACTAACTAACTAACTAACTAACTAACTAACTAACTAACTAACTAACTAACTAACTAACTAACTAACTAACTACACAACTAACTAACTAACTGACTCATGACTGAGTAATGAAATTTTTTGGCCTAAATGCTAAACCGATTGTGATTCAAATCGATCCATTAAATATTTCACCTAGAGCCCCAAGGGCTCTTAAAATCTTTAGCCCTTTAAACATGTTGCTTTTGTTTGCAACCTGTCTGCTGAAAATATTACTTAAAACAATTTCCATTTATACTTTTAAGTGATTTCTTACTACATCTTTATTATTTATATCCTGTGTTCAGTTTGCAGGAAATTTAATAAACAAGTATCAAAAAATGATATTTAACTTCCTGTCTAAGGCTCATAAACATTTACAACTACCTTACACAGAGGCATTCATATGATGACAACATTTCATTTTAATTTATTCCGCTTTTAGTGTTAATTGTATGGCAGCATGTTTCCTCAGAGACAGACATACAGTGAGAGAGAAAGAAAAAAAATCGGGAAAAATAAAATAAATAAGATTCAACAGAGTTTTGAGACAACATTAGACAATGAACAAAATTGTTTCAGTGGAGAAAATGTTTTCGCATTAAATTTTGTTTTAAAAGCCCACTGTAAGACATGTGGTATAACTTTTTTTCACAAAACAATTGTTTTGGAACAACAAAAAACGCATACAATTTTTGGTTGACAATTTGTTTGACTGAGTTTAATCCACCCGCGCCATTAAGTGTCAAACAATTTTCATGTCAGAAAAAAACTTCAAAGGCAAAACTTAAGAAACAATAGAAAAACATAAACGTTCTTCTTCACATGGGTGTATGTGTGTTCATATGCATATGGAAATAAACGCCTGCTAAACTTTTTTGTTGATCTCATTTAATTTTTATATATATGTATATATTTTTTATTTTGAAAAGACAAACATCACCAGACAACAAATGTCATAATTCTACAATTTTTTTTCTTTTTAAACTTTGCTTTAAAGAGTAGGAGCACAATTTTTAATGTAGAAATCTGAGAAGGAGAAGAAATTAAAAATAAAACACTTTGTTATCTTCCAGTTGAAAAAGTATGCGTCAGTCAAGTTTTTTGTTCTCTGTTCATTATGGTAAATGTTCGTCTGTTCATACTTTTCTTAAGCTTTTAAAAAAAAAAAAAAAAATCATTGGTGTTTTTTCTTTCTACGTTTTTTATTTATAATAAAAATACAAAAAATGTTTTCTTATTTCTTATATTTTTATTCTTTTTCTATTTTTTAACTTTTGTTTTTAGTTATATTTCTTATTGTCCTGACAGTTGCTTCTTTCAACAAATTCTATAAAACAGCTACCTACAAACAAATAACTCTAACCAATCGTTTTTAGAACAATTAAATGTGAAAAGTATAATAGTTGTATAACACTTGTTTAGTTGGAAATGGGTGTGGAGAGGAGGGAGACTAACACGCCTATTTTTAATATAAATGGATTTAATGAAGATTTCAAACTTTTTCTAAGTGTAAATAAATGAATAGAACTTTTTAATTATTTTTAAATTGAATATAAATTTGCTGTAAATAAGAAGCCTTATTATGCACTATGGGTATGGTAACAAAACAGGAAGAGTTTGCATAAAACATGTAATATTTCTATAACCGGTTACTTAAAAGTTAATAGTCTTGGTATGTTCTAAGTTAGTTAGTTAGTTAGTTAGTTAGTTAGTTAGTTAGTTAGTTAGTTAGTTAGTTTAGTTTGTTAGTTTGTTAGTTTGTTAGTTAGTTAGTTAGTTAGTTTAGTTAGTTAGTTAGTTAGTTAGTTATTGTTCGTTAGTTTAGTTAGTTAGTTAGTTGTTAGTTAGTGTTAGTTAGTTCGTTCGTTAGTTAGTTCGTTAGTTAGTTGTTAGTTAGTTAGTTAGTTAGTTAGTTAGTTAGTTAGTTAGTTGTTATTTGTTAGTTTCGTAGTTAGTTAGTTCGTTAGTTAGTTAGTTAGTAGTTAGTTAGTTAGTTAGTTAGTTAGTTAGTTAGTTAGTTAGTTAGTTAGTTAGTTAGTTAGTTAGTGTTTTCGTTAGTTAGTTAGTTAGTTAGTTGTTTCGTTAGTTCGTTAGTTAGTTAGTTAGTTAGTAGTTAGTTAGTTTTTAGTTAGTTGTAGTTAGTTTTAGTTAGTTGTTAGTTAGTTCGTCAGTTAACCACTAATAGTAATAATTATACATTTCCAAATTTTACAGTTAGTACTTTTAACCAATAAGGCTTGCAAATCAAGATATAAGAAATAAATTAACAATTATAGCAACTCGGTAACTGAAACCACACTTACTAACGGAAATTTTATTGAGAGTGTATGTATGTGTACATTAACAGTAGGAGTAGAACTTAAAGAGGGTGTGATTGGGTGTAAGTACTCCATATATGCAGTTTATAAATTAAAATAAATGTAGCTGTGGTGGTATTTAGAAAACTTTTTAAGTTGTTTCTTTAACTAAAAAACATTAATAAATACAATGAAATCACTCAAAATATCTGCAGATACAATTTAATACAAACTCAAGGAATATAAAATAAAAACAAATAAACACATACCAACACATGTTCGAAAACATTTAATGTATGTTTTTATAAACTTTTTATTTCTTTCACTACTACGACTACTGCTGCCCGCTTTTACCAACACCCCCCTTCCTTCCTTCCGTTCGTCCTTATTTTATTAGAACTTGTTTCTGTTGCTTTAAGAACGAAAAAAAACACAAACTGAAATTTCATTTAGATTAAAAGAAAAGTAAATAAAATGAAACAAACACCAAGCAACCAACCAAACCCTCCGTTCGCAAAAAAGTCAAGACAACAAATATACCAAGTTCATAAATTTTTAAAAAGGCGGGAGCTAAAAACAGTAAAAGAAAATAAAAAACCAACTTTTTTAATTTTTTTTCTTTATTTGAAATGAAACAAGAAAAAAAAAAACAAAGTTCAAAAATTAAGTCAACAATAATACATCCAACAGCCAAAAACTTAAAATCTTTAACAGTAGCAGCATAAACTGTCAGAAAGTAGCATCATTTGATATGTAGCAAAGAGGTAGTAGGAGGTTGCTGAGGAAGTCAAGCCAAAAAAAAAAAAATACCAAATTATACAACATTTATTAAAAAAGTCGAAAAGAATTAAACTTAGAAATAAAATGAAGAGGGTCAAATGTACACACACACTCAAGATTCGCAGTATATTTTAAGGAATTTAATTAACCGTAAATCTTTAAAAAATGATCAAAAAAAGTTTACAGAAATAAGAAAAAGGGGAAATTGTTTAAAGGAATATTGAAGCATTTTTCACTAGAAAAAACAGTTTTTCACTAGAAAAACAGTTTTTCACTAGAAAAAATAGTTTTTCACTATAAAAGCAGTTTTGCACCAGGAAACCAGTTTTCGCTTAAAAACCGATATTCTCCCAAACAACCAGAGCTTCACAGTTAAAACGAATTTTCAACTAACTAACTAACTGACTGACTAACTAACTAACTACTAACTAACTAACTAACTAACTAACTAACTAACTAACTACTAACTAACTAACTAACTAACTAACTAACTAACTAACTAACTAACTAACTAACTAACTACTAACTAACTAACTAACTAACTAACTACTAACTAACTAACTAACTACTAACTAACTAACTACTAACTAACTAACTAACTAACTAACTAACTAACTAACTAACTAACTAACTAACTAACTAACTACTAACTAACTAACTAACTAACTAACTAACTAACTAACTAACTAACTAACTAACTAACTAACTAACTAACTAACTAACTAACTAACTAACTACTAACTAACTAACTAACTACTAACTAACTAACTAACTACTAACTAACTAACTAACTAACTAACTAACTAACTAACTAACTAACTACCTAACTAACTAACTAACTAACTAACTAACTAACTAACTAACTAACTAACTAACTAACTAACTAACTAAACTACTAACTAACTAACTAACTACTACTAACTAACTAACTAACTAACTAACTAACTAACTAACTAACTAACTAACTACTAACTAACTAACTAACTAACTACTAACTAACTAACTAACTAACTAACTAACTAACTAACTAACTAACTAACTAACTAACTAACTACTACTAACTAACTAACTAACTAACTAACTACTAACTAACTACCTAACTAACTAACTAACTAACTAACTAACTAACTACTAACTAACTAACTAACTAACTAACTACTAACTAACTAACTAACTAACTAACTAACTAACTAACTAACTAACTAACTAACTAACTAACTAACTAACTAACTAACTAACTAACTAACTAACTAACTAACTAACTAACTAACTAACTAACTAACTAACTAACTAACTAACTAACTAACTAACTAACTACTAACTAACTAACTAACTACCTAACTAACTAACTAACTAACTAACTAACTAACTAACTAACTAACTAACTAACTAACTAACTAACTCACTATCTAATTAACTACCTTACTTCCAGATAACCAGTTTTTCACTATAAAACCACTATTTCACTAGAAACCTGGGTTTTCATAGTCATTTACTAAAAATTAAGACATTTCTTTTGATTTTACTCGATTTGAAATGATTTTAATGCTTATGGATAGTTTACTTGACCTTTTTAATAATTTGTTTAAACGAATAATTTTAAGCGATTATTCGGATAATTTTATTCGATTATTAAGAAAGTTTTCGATTAAACCCATAATTTTTGACGACTATTGGGATTTTTGTCGAAAAATTATTACCTAAAGATAAGTCATTTACAAGAATATTTTTAATCGGATAACTTTAATCGAATATTTTTAATAGATTATTCGGATAAATTTCATTGATTGCTTAGAAATTTTTGTTGTTTAGCAAACAATAATTTATTTGATAAATTGTTAAAAAAATCATTTAAATGTATAATTTTAATCGATTAGACGAAAAATTTTAATTTGTTTAATTATTAATATTTTTCCAAAAATAGCAATAAATCATGTAACTAAAATTTTTAAACAAGAATAGACTTATAATTTTAATCGATTATTCAGAAATAAATTGTCAAATTTAATTAAATAATTTTAAGCGAATTTTCAGCTTGTTAAAAAACTATACAATTTTCTTAGTTTATTTCGATTTTTTAATCGATTATTCGAATAATTTTAATAATTTTTAAAAAATTATGTTTTTAAAGCAATAAATAGTTAAAATTTCACTTAAACGAATAATTTTAATGTTTTTTTAATAATTTCATTCGATTATATGACATTAATGAAAAAAAAAAATAATAATTCATTAAATACAAATACATTGCCAAAATATCCTTTAATGCCAAAATATCCTTTAATTAATTCTTAGTAAATTAAAAAAAAGCACATTATTTTTGATTTTCTGATTTTCTTCAAAAATTCTATGAAAAATCTTAAAGCTGAAACATTTCATACCAATTCAATTCATCTCCTCAATAACTCTCATCTGGCACTTTAAATTTTACAATTTTATTATACTTAACATTTGTTAAACTGCAGTAAAAATATCATTGAAAAAATATAAGAATTTATTTAAACAAACTAAAAAACACAAAAAAAAAAAAAAAAAAAAAAAAACTAAAACCTTTTACCAACATTTACATTTTCTATATCCTTCTCATCCTCATCGTTGAACATCATTTTCCAACAACTCATCTTTGATTATCAATTTCATTATAAATCTAAAGAATTTATATCAAACATGATGATTTCGTTTTTCCTCCAGCCTTTGGAAAAAAACCACAATTACAAGTATCATTAAAATAGAGAAATTGCAGAGAAAGAAAAAAAAAAAACAAAATTGTTAAATGTTGGTTTTATTACAACATTTTCAAATACAGCTGTGTCTCTTTTGGTCAATTACATGGATTTTAACATTTAAAGGATTTTTTTTGTGTGTTTTCGTTTATAAGTACTATAGTAGTGAAAGTAGTAAAATAGAAGAAAATCTCAAATCATGCTCATCATCATTTTGGTAAACTGTTTTGAATAACATTCAGACCGACACTTATTCATTCAGTCATACAAAGATTCATGGATTCATATCTAGTTGGATGGTTGTTTAGGAAAATTTTCTTCTTTCTCCAATCACACGGCAATCACTACAGCAATGACACCAGTTTATGCCAAAATATATTTATCTCTGTATGTATGTATGTATATCTTCCTCTATAAGGAAAACAAAAACACTAAACATAAAAAGTAAAAGAAAAACGTCCTTGCGCCCATGTAGATATATTTGCTGCAGTGATGCAGAAACTGTTTGTGCTAAATTCTTAAAAACCCCTCAACCAACAAATATCCACCATCATCAGCTTTAGCAGCTTTAACGCTACAACTTTCGTCATCGTCGTAGTAGTCATCTCAAAACTCGCAATGCATCTTCTCATCTCATCTAACAATCTATCAAAACCTGATATCTGTATCTGTACTTAAAATGTACATGAATTGAAGATGACTGTTGTTGGTTGGATGAGTTCTTAGTTTTTCTATTTTTTTTTTCATTTTTGGTTCTTTTACATGTTTTAAAAAGCGACAACAACAAAAATTTTAACTGAAATAGCAATTGATGTTTAGTAAAATTGCAGATGAAAGCAAAATAAGAAATTGTTGAACAAAAAAAAAAAAAAAAAAAAAAATATTAAACAACAAAATACTAGTCAAAATTATATAAAAATAGGAATAAGAAACGACACAACAATGCAGGCAGTTAGTTAGATGTATCTGGTATTTACGACTGTTACTTGCAATTATGTGTATAAAAATTTAAGAAAACAAAAAATGGGACCAACTAGTTTTTAACCAGAAAAAAAATTGTTCAACCATTTTTTTCCAGAGAACTAGTATATCACCTGAAATTCAGTTTTTTCAATTGAAAAATAACTTTTAACTTGAAAACCAGTATTGCAGTAAAAAACTTGCTTTTCACTTTAAAACCACTTTTACACTAATACTTGCCAAAAGGTTTTAACTTGAAAATCAGCACTTACCATGAAAACCAATATTCACCAGAAACCCATTATTTTCTCACTTTAAAGCAAGTTTGTCCTAAAAAACCAGTATTACACAAGCAAACTTGTTATTCGCATAAATAGTTTTTCAATAGAAACCCTTTTTTCAGTAGAAAACCAGTTCTTCAACAAAAAAAAATAGCATTTTACTAAAAACCAGTTTTTCACTTGATAATTAATTTTCACTAGAATACCAGTATTTAAGTACAAAAAAAAAAAAAAAAACAAGTTTATCAGAGAAAACCAGCATTTTACAAGAACAGAATTTGTTCACGGAAAACTTTTGGATTCCGTCCGTTAAACTTAAAAACTTATATGTGTCATTCTTTCTCCATGTTATAAATGTTTGCTGGGTATGCTACTTTCATGTGTCTTTCTGCAAAATGTTCTCGATACGCCAATAGTAAACCACTAATCGATTCATTGTGTTCTTGTATTTATATTTTATTTATTGAAAGTTTTCAAAACTCATGCATTCGTACAGAACTTTTACTTTTTTTTAGACTTGTCATTATTGTCATTGTGTATATAGACATTTACATTTATATCTAAATATACATACATATTTAACTATTTCATTTCAATTGCACATATTGGAGTAAACGAGGGATTAACGATAAAGTTAATGTGAAAATCCAAAAAAGCCAAACTGCAAAAGTTCGGTAAACGAATAACGGTAGAATTTAATTACACTCCAGTCTGCAGTCAGGACTTGCGACAAGTTTATAGTCTTGGCATGAGACCAGTCTATTGTCTGAGCTATACATCAGTCTATAGTCTGGACATCAGTCTATAGTCTGTACTGGTTTTCTAGACTATAGACCAATATATTTTCTTTACTACAGACCATTCTGTAGCCTGAACCATAGATCAGTCTATAGGCCACTGTATAGTCTGGACTATATAATTTTCTATAGTCTGGACTATAGACCTCTCTATAGTCCGGACTACATACAAGTCTATAGTATGAAAAGTCTGGACAATAGACCTTTCTATAGTATGCCATATAGAGCTTTATTATAGTCTAAACTATATATCAGCACATAGTCTGGAATATGGAACTTTCTATAGTCGGAACAATAGACCTGTCCATAGTCTGGACTATAGACCATCTATAGTCTGGAACTCAGGTCACTCTATAGTCTGGACTATAAACCTTTCTATAGTCTGGAATATAGACCTGCGGTCACTCTATAGTCTGGACTATAGACCTTTCTTTAGTCTGGAATATAGACTTTCTATAGTATGGAATATAGACTTGCTGTAGTCTGGACTATATAACTTTCTATAGTCTGGACTATGGACCCTTCCATAGTCTGGACTATAGACTTTCCTATAGTCTGGACTATAGACCTTCCTATAGTCTGAACTATAGACCTTCCTATAGTCTGGACTATAGACCTTCCTATAGTCTGGAATATAGACCTTTCTTTAGTCTAGAATATAGACCTTTCTTTAGTCTAGAATATAGACCTTTCTACAGTCTGATCTATAGACCTTTCTATAGTCTGGACTATAGACCTTTCTTTAGTCAGAGCTAAAGACCTTTATAGTCTGGACTTCAAATAAGTCTATAGTATGAACTATAGTCTGGACTTTAGACCTCTCTATAGTCGGGGCAATAGGCCATAGGATGAACTATAGACTAGTCTATCATATGGACCATAGACTGGTATATAGTCTGGACTATAAACCAATCTATAGTCTGAACTACGATCAAGTCTATAGTATGAACTATAGACAGTTTTCTACATAGTCTAAACCATAAACCAGTCTGGACTATAGAATGGACCAGTTTATCTGGTCCAGACCAGTATATAGCCTTGACTACAAAATAGTATATGAACAAATCTATATACAGATCTATAGTCGGACTATATAGCAGTAAATAGTCTGGACTATGTACATATCAGTCTATATTTGTTCAATCATATCTATAACACTAATTTTTTTATGATTATTAACAATATTCTTATTTAAAATCAATCACATTAGTTTTGTAAAAGAAAAGTTCTGAACTTTGTCTTCTTTTAATCCTGATCTCGTATGTTTATATAAAAATGGGTGTGTGTTTCGTTGTGACCTTTTTCAATATGACTTTTCAATCAACGAATGTTTGTTACTTATATCTATTTGTTGTTGTCAATTTTTTTATCAACTTTTTTCTCTGACGTTGTCGTGAGTGGATCAGCAGCAGCTGTATATATGGAAAAAAAATTTCAATATAAAACGCTACAATAAACCATCAAAAATGTATATGAATTGAGTACAATGCCGTTGCAAAAAAAAAACACATTACAACATCAATAATATGAAGAAGAGAACTAATAGTGTGTGCTTGAACTACTGTGTTTGATGATACAATTGATACTCATAGATACATAGAACTAAGGGACTAACTACTACTCCTGCTCTGTTCTTTTTTAGCCAACAGTTTTGTTAGTATTGCCTGATATGAGTATGTGTGTGATGATATCCTGCAGTTTTAAAAGAAGTCAAGGATTTTCTTTATGGATGGTAAACGTTTCATAAACTTAATTATTTTATTAACATTATTGGATGAAGGATTTATTTTCATACTGACAGGAAGTCAATTGTCACTTATGAATTTAATCCGGATACACTTAAAATATTATGCCTAGTAGCTATGTATTAACTTATATCTTTGAATTAAAAACTATTGAAGTGTGATTCTGAAGTATAGACAATAAACTAATAAGCTGGGACAGTTACCTCGAATTGCCGGATAGTGTCCCTATATCATCAATAATGGTTTCTAGAGTATTTCTAGTTTAGGTTTTTGGTTGCTTTGGCTTCGTCCTTTTTTTTGTAACCATTTTTATTTATTATTTATTTTTTTTTTTAATATCAAGTTGTCAATTTAGTTTTTGTGTATATGTTTCTATATATTTTATGTTGTGTTTTTATATGAATATGGACAGAAAAATTGGCATGACAGTTATTACTTTTTGAATAAAATATCTACAAATGGATAGATGGATTGGTAAAAAAAGATACTGAATGAATGAATGTATGTATGAATCAATGAATGAATGAATAAGTTTGGTTGAATATTGTGACTGATTGTAGATGGCTGTTGGTTTGTTTGTGTGTCTTTTTGAATGTGAATGTTTTGTTAGCAGATGATATAAAAATCTATCTTTCTAGTCATATGCTTTTTAGAGTAATATAAAAAGTTTTTTTTCTACTTTTTGTTGGTTTAATGTTTTCCTACTCAAAATGTATTTTTATGGTAAATTTGAAATGAAATTTGAAACCTTACAAGTTGTTATTGTGCTGGGAGGATAAATTAAAATGTTGATGGTTGTTATTAAAACTAACAACAACAGCAGCAGCAGCAGCAGCAGCAGCAGTAACAACATCAGAATAAAAGTTTATTATGAAAATTGTTGGCAAATAAAACTTAAAGTGTCTTTTAGAGTTCAAAAAATATTAAATTGAGCTATTACTTTTTCGAAGGGTTTTCCTATATAGAGGTTAAGTTTTTCAATTTACTGAATATAATCTCTAGAAATATAGTAATTGCAAACCAAATGGTAAAAAATATACACAATGCAGCAAGATATAAAGCAGTAAAAAGTTTCAAGTCGTAAAATAATACCTCTCTAGGCTCTCAATATAGACCAGTCTATAGGCTATACAATAGCACAATGGTCTAGACTATAGGACAGTGAGAAATATAGACAAGTTTAGACTACAGATTAATCTACACAGAAAAAAATGGAATTCAAAATCAAACAAAAAATTCATAAAGTCAAGTATTTTTTTTTACTAAAATAGGACCTATCACGAAATTCGTAAAATCAAGTACTCAAATTCGTAAATTCTTTATTGAAAAAATTTCAGGATTTTTCTTATTAAAATAATATACTATTTACGAAAAACATTAATAAATAATCGCAACATTTCCAAACAATTATTTTACTGAAACAATAACACAAGTTATTAGTATTTGTACTGAAATTCAAGCAAATAGGTTATCTGAAACAGTTAAATTATTTATTGTATTTTGGCAATAATAATAAGCAAAATTCTTTATTGAATCTATAAAAATTTTGTTAAAAAATATATACTAAGTTTTAACAAAAATTTTACAAAAAATATTTAAAACTAAAAGTAGTAAAAAAATTACATATATACTTACAACATTTTTAAGAAAACGTTTCTAATTCTAGAAACTATTATTTTGTACTGTGAAAACTGAAACACTTATACATTAAATGTTATAAACCAAATAAGAATTATATCAATTCATTTTAGTACATTCTAAAACTGGTTTTATTGTTGTATTCCATATGCTGACATAAAAATAAAACTCAAACAAAAACATTTATTGAATCAGTAAAAATATTTACTGAAAATTAAATTTATTTCAATAAAGTGTTTGTTAGAAAATATTTTCCTTCTGTGTGAACATCAAACAAATTCGTTATAAACCCAAATAAAAATATTTATAAAAACCGAAATTAAATTTAAGCAAACGATTGTTAAGAAAAAAATTGTGCATATTTTTTTCTGTGTACAGTCTGAACTATACAACAATCATCATTGTGGCCTATAGTCTAATCTATAGTCTGGCCTATTGACCAATCTGTAGTGTGTACTATAGACTAATCATTATTCTGGACTATAGACTAAATAATGTATAGTCTGTTCTATTGACTAATCTATAGACTGGCCTATAGAACAGTCTATAGACCGGACTATAGAACAGTCTAAATAGACTCTTCTATAGTCTGGACTATAGAACAGTCTATAGTCTGGACTATAGGACAGTATATATTCTGGACTATAGAACAGTCTTTAGTCTGGACTATAGTGGAGTCTATAGTTTGGATTATAGTGCAGTCTATAGTCTGGATTATAGAACAGTCTATAGTCTGGACTATAGAACAGTCTTTAGTCTGGACTATAGAGGAGTCTATAGTTTGGATTATATAGCAGTCTATAGTCTGGATTATAGAACAGTCTATAGTCTGGACTATAGAACAGTCTATATTCTGGACTATAAAACAATCTATATTATGAACTATAGAACAGTCTATTGTCTGGACTATAGCACAGTCTATAGTATGGACTATAGAACAGTCTATAGTCTGGACTATAGAGGAGTCTATAGTTTGGATTATAGAGCAGTCTATAGTCTGGATTATAGAGCAGCCTATAATCTGGACTATAAAACAGTCTATATTCTGGACTATAAATCAGTCTATATTCTGGACTATAAATTATATGAACTATAGAACAGTCTATAGTCTGGACTATAGAATAGTTTATAGTCTGGACTATAGAACAGTCTATAGTCTGGACTATAGAACAGTCTATAGTCTGGACTATAGAACAGTCTATAGTCTGGACTATAGAACAGTCTATAGTCTGGACTATAGAACAGTCTATAGTCTGGACTATAGAACAGTCTATAGTCTGGACTATAGAACAGTCTATAGTCTGGACTATAGAACAGTCTATAGTCTGGACTATAGAACAGTCTATAGTCTGGACTATAGAACAGTCTATAGTCTGGACTATAGAACAGTCTATAGTCTGGACTATAGAACAGTCTATAGTCTGGACTATAGAACAGTCTATTGTCTGGACTATAGAACAATCTATAGTCTGGACTATAGAACAATCTATAGTCTGGACTATAGAACAATCTATAGTCTGGACTATAGAACAATCTATAGTCTGGACTATAGAACAATCTATAGTCTGGACTATAGAACAGTCTATAGTCTGGACTATAAAACAGTCTATATTCTGGACTATAGAACAGTCTATAGTCTGGACTATAGAACAGTTTATAGTCTGTACTATAGAACAGTCTATAGTCTGGACTATAGAATAGTCTATAGTCTGAACTATAGTCTGGACTATAAAACAGTCTATAGTCTGGACTATAGTCTGGAACAGGCAATAGTCTGGACTATAGAAGAGTCTATAGTCTGGACCCTATAATAGTCTATAGTTTGACCTATACCTTAGTTCATAGACTGGACTATAAATGAATATTTTTAAAAAATTTAATAAAACTAGGTCATTAAGCAATTATTTAAAAATAATCATCCATAATCTTATTACTTCCTCTTCCAGTTAAAGCACTTGCTTTTTTCCACCCATATAAAAACAAATACCAATAAACAAACGAAGAGAGAAAGGAGAAAAAAACCCATGTATTAAATTTACTCTGGCATTGATTTGTTACAACTTTAGCTCTTCACTCTATACAAAGAAGATTTAAAATAACAAATAAAATATTTGAGATTCTTTTTCAAATTGATTGAAAACAATGATGCAAACAGATTTTTCAAACAATCCATCTTCTTCTAGTTTATTTTCTGTTGTTCTTGTTTAGTTTAAATTTTTGTTGTTATTGTAATGTTGTGTTCCTATAGTTCTTTGTTGTTATTGCTGTTGCTATTTCAGCCATTTATCTTGTATACTTTCAATTTTGTTAGTGTTAGTTTTTTTGTTTATTTTACTATGAATATTATATTCCTCTCTTCACTACTCCTTTTGTTTCCTTGTAGTGTAGAGTTTGAAAGTCCTTTGTACCACTTGCTGTACGCAACAAAACATTTTGTTAAGTCTTTTTTTTATTATAAATAAATGTTCAAACGTTTTTTTATTTTGGTAAAGAAAAATAACAGCAGTCTAAATGTTAGAGATTTTTTTAGAAAATATTTAAAGAAATTTGCAAGGACCTTCTCTGTTTGCACTTCAATAAAGTGAAACTGGTTGATAGCAAGAGAAAGGAATTGTGATGGATGTGAAGTTTTACAAACAAATGTCTAGGACCTGTTTAATCGTTCCATAAATTGCTTAAAATTGAGCTGCAGTTTACAATTGTTTCTTATTTAAGTAATATATGAAGTATTCTTAATAAATTTATTTTATTTTAAAAAAGACTTTTTTTTTGTAAAACACAAGTTTAAGAGATAAATGTTGACGTTTTTCACTTTCTATTTAAAAATACGTTGTTTGGTTAAATTTGCAAATCGTTAGATTTATATCTCATTTAAAAAATGGATTATATTGTGATACCTGGTTCCTTTTTGGGATTTCCTCCTTTGTATTATCTTAAGCGGTCTTTAGGGGATTTATTATACACATAAATATTTGAAATCATTTATTTTACTTTAACGTTTTTCTTCTGTTTTTTCATATTTATAGATTATTTTGTTTGTAATTTATCTTGTTTTTATTTCGGGATTTTTGTTGTAAATCTCTGTATGTATTTAAGTTGTTTCAAAACTATATTTTTTATAATATGGGTTTTTGTTTATTTTTCTTTTTAATAAAAAAACAAAAAATTAATATGATGGTGTAAATATTTTACTAACAAACAAGCGATTTATGAAAGGTAGTGTTGTGATATTTAATCAAACCGATACATGCATGTACTATACCCTGCAGTTCGAAGTAGTTGTCCTTAATAAAAGAATTTACATGCTATATTTATGGACAGTAAAATTTCGATAAACTCTTCTACACAGAGGGAAAAAGAAATATACACGCCTGGTACCAAATTGACACCAAAGATTTTATAATTTTTCAATAACATCCGTTGTCAAAGTATATTCATACGTACGACAACTCTATGTAACGTTGACAACGTTGCGTTGGCAATGGATTGTTTGTCAATAGTGAGCTTACCACCTTTGTTAACATTTAGACAACGGATGTGTATAAAATTTAGATTTCGACAACGAATTGTTGCAATATTGTCAGCATTACATAGTGTTTTGGTACGTATGTATATACTTTGACAACGAATGTTATTGAAAAATTATAAACAGTTTGGTGTCAATTTGGTACCAGGCGTGTATATTTATTTTTCCCGCTGTGTATAGATTCCTTCTGTTAAGTTTAATAGCAATGTATGTACTTTCTAACACGCAGGTGACTACTCATTAGATTTCTAAAAGACGCTAAAGAGGTTAGTCCTTGACTCCTTGTAAAACTGCAGGATAATGCTAAAGAGCACAAAAACTCACATGTCTACACTTGATAAACTTTTAAATAAATTTCTAAAACAAACATCAATCTAATCATACAAATACATTCTTACAAACATAAACCCAACAAACACTAAGGTTTGAATAGAACTTGAACTCCTACTAGGGTTCTATAGTTAGAACACAAAACAGACTTTCCGACTTTTTACAATTTTTAAATTGTGGACTTTTTGAGTTTTTTTCCACTTATCGAATTTATTAGATTTTTTTTTTCGAATTTTATTTACGAAGTCGATTTTTCGACTTTTTTCCTAAAAGATAGTCAGTCGACTTATCGACATTTTCTTTAACAAGTTTTTCCGACTTTTCGACCTTTTCCGAATAATCGAATTTTTACAACTTATTTCGTCCTTTTAGATTTTTATTTACAAAGCCCACTTTGGGCTTAATGTTTGTTTGTTAGGAAAACGTGCAAATCTTTCAAAACTGTTAAAAAAAGCATAAAAGGAAAATATTTAAATGATGAAGCAAACAAAAGTTTGTATTTTTTAAGTTTACATATGTACATAACATACGAGGGCAAAACAAAAAATTAACTAAAAATCTAGTCATATTTAAAAAAACGTGTTAGTAATATGTCTTTCAAATGGTTTCAAATGTTAAAAAAGTCCTTTACATCGTCCTTACATCGTGACAATTTTGTTATTACTATATTTCGTTTAGTTACATTGTTGTTGTTATTTTTATGCTTGCTAATATTGTTGTAGCTGTTGTTTACCAAAAAAAAAAACATATATAATAAAAACAACAAGGAAATAGATGAAGTTTAACAAACCGTCAACCAGAACAAGAAGACAATTTAAATAAATATTTTTTTTGCTGTTGTTAAAACAACAAAAGTTAAAAAAACATAATATTTTTTTAGTATAATAAAGCATTTAATGTTATTTTGCAAAATACACAAAAACACACACACACTCTCCCTAGCACATACAAATATAAACAAAGTAATCTACACACACCCATTTGGGTACAACCCACGCACCTCTGTTTTTATCAGTTAACCGGCACAAACTAACACCCAAGCACACATACACACACTTTACAGCTTAAAGCGCCTGAATTTGTTAAATTTATGTTTTCATTTAATTCACACACATACACACACCTTAGAAAATACATAGGTATAGGTTTGTAACGGTATGTATTTATGTCTGTAAGTAATGTAAAGACAGGATGTAAGACGGAAGTTGTATATTTCCATTTAAGCACAGATCACAGATACTTTTGTAGCTCTTTCCTCTTTGGGCTGTGTAAAGAGACTACTTCTGCTGCCTAGGGGGGCTTATTTAAATTTATATAGAGATTGATAAAGAATTTAAATGATAAAGATGTGTGTTTTGTTTGTCAGTTATCAAAGAAAGGAATCCTCATGTTGGTGTCTTATATTTTAAGGATGTTTAAATTTATATAATTTTTAATAATTATTTTAAGATATTCGAAAGGAAAATGTCTTCAAGGAATGATTAATGGTGAAACACTTTCTGCGTGTTATTGGAAGCAGAAAAACGAAATGCAAAATCTTTACAGTGGGAAATTTATTTAAAAAAAATTTTACAGACGAGTCTATAAAGTCAACTATAGACTCGAATGCAGACTCGTCTGTAGAGTCGACTATAGACTCTTCTATAGAGTCGACACCTCTATAGACTCGTCTATATAGTCGACAATTGACTAGTCTACAGAGTCGACTATAGACTCGCCTAAGCAGTCAAACATTAACTCGTCTAGAGAGCCGTCTATTGACTCGTATAGAAAGCGACTATAGACTCGACAAAAGAGTCTATAGATTCGACAATTGACTCGATATTGAGTCAACTATTTATCCGTCTATAGAGTCTATCATCATCTATACACACCTCTATAAAGTCGACTATAGACTAGTCTATATGGTCGACTATAGACGAGTCTATACAGTCGACTATTAACTCGCCTATAGAGTCGAATATAAACTCATATATAGAGTCGAATATAGACTCTGCTAGAGAGTCGGCTATACACAGAGGGAAAATGAAATATACACGCCTGGTACCAAATTGACACCAAACTGTTTATAATTTTTCAATACCATCCGTTGTCAAAGTATATATGTACATACGTACGACAAACAATCCGTTGCCAATAGTGAGCTTACCTCGTTTGTTAACATTAAGACACCGGATGTGTATAAAATTTCGACATCGAATTGTTGCAATGTTGACAACGTAGCGTTGTCAACATTACATAGTGTTGGTGTACGTACGTATATACTTTGACAACGGATGTTATTGAAAAATTATAAACTCTTTGGTGTCAATTTGGTACCAGGCGTGTATATTTCCTTTTCCTCTGTGTAGAGCTGATTATCGACTAGTCTATAGAGTCAACTATTGACTCGTCTAAATACGTCTATAGAGTAGACTCATCTATAGACCAGTCTATAGAGTCATCTATAGACCAGTCTATAGAGTCAACTAGACTAGTTTGTTGAGTCGAATATAGTCTCGTCTTAGGGACGACTCGTCTAGAGACACGTTTAGAGAGTCGACTATAAACTCGTCTATAAAGTCGGCTATACACTACTATTTTATTGACACTATTCGACTATTTGTCTAAGTGGGCTCTACTATATGCTCGTCTATAGACTATATATTCATATATAGTCTATACTATAAATAATAATCAATCAACATTCCAAAAGCTCTGCCAACTACGTTCGTTTCTAATTTGAAGTTTTCTTTCTTTAATCTACTCACTTTATATTTAATACCCTTACCCAACCCTTTATAAAACTAATTTCATGGCTTAATCTCTTCGCTAACATTACTGACCGCATAAAACTTCAGCAAAAAAAAAATTGATTTAAAATATTAAGAAATAACTTTAGCAGTTCAGCTTGAACACAAAAGCTTAAAGAGTCTTAAAGCAAACTTATCTCTTCAACATTTATATATTTATATAAAAAAGCAGCAGATACATATACATATTTTTGACTTATTTTTATTCCCCTCATTGCACATTATTTATTACATACAAGAAAATTTACATCCCCAGCATTTATTCTTCGAAAAAGATATAAAACAAATGCTAAATGCCTGGTTTGTTGGCTGTTTAGCTCAAACCTTTAACCCTCAGTTTATGAGTTATGGATTGTCGTGTGCTGGGGTTTTATTCTATGTGTGTGTGTGTTTTTTTTGTAATATTTCCCTACAAATAAATCAAATAATAATCAAAATTCTATTGTATGTAGTAATAATAATATTTCGTTTGTTTGTTTCCTTTTGTCTATTTTGCAGATACTACATCGTTTGTAAGTTTGTTACTTTTTTTCCTTCTCCTAACGCTACTGCTCCTTCCTTTACACTTTGGACTCTTTGTACGTGTGTCAGCCAACCAACCAAACAACCAGTCAAGCACAAACATCTCTTTCTTCTTCATTCATTTATAATCTTCATCTGTAACATTGTTTAAGGAAATGTTTTATAGGTATGTATGTTTGCATTTTTATTATTATAAATAGCCCTGCAGTTCGTGATTACTGGCTGACCCGAACTAGTGATATTATACATTACCAAGGAATAGCTATAAGACTAGTTTTTTTGTGCTTGTCTTATGAGATAACTAAGTTTCGGTAACTTTAAAATAACTTCTCTATACATACCAGGTAGCCCCTCCAAAATTACTGGGTATATGTGTATTTTTGTATCTGTGTGATTATAAATCTATGACTTTATTATTAATCTACATGTATGTGTTTATGTTTAAATCTAAGATTTTGTGTGGGTGTGTTTCTGTATTTGAGTTTATGTTTGTGTGTGTTCGTTTTTATAATTAACTATCTTGTCACTGTGACTTACTTTTTGTTAAACGTGACATGTATATATTTTACTTAAATTATTTTTTTTTGCTGTCATCATTTCTGTTATGTTACAATACGAAAGTATGTAGTTCTGGTTATGTTACTTTATTGTTATTTTGTTTCAACATTTTATATCACTTCATTATTGTCTTTTGAGGCAGTGATTCCCAAAAGGGGAAACAATACGATGTGATTAACTAAACTCTCGACTTTAGATTTTCGACTAAGTAAAGAATTGCTTATAGACTGGACTAATAACTGGACTATAGACTTAGTTAAAAACTCGACTATACTCTCAACTATACACAGGAATACTGACACGACTTTTGACTAGACTGTAGACTGTACTAGAGATTATAAATTCCACTGTAGATGATTTAGACATAACTATAAGCTAGACTATGAACCTAGACTATGGCCTAAAGTCATAACTTTAAAGTTGACTATAAACTCGACTATAGTCTTGAGTTTAATATATTGTAAGTCTCTACAATATCCTAGACTATAGCCTCGGCAGTAGACTTGACTGTAGGTTTGAATATAGTTTCAATTTATAGACTAGACTATATATTTGATTATGGATTAAACTGTAAATTAGACTTGACTATAGACTAGAGTATAGTCTCATCCATAGCCATGCATATTGATCTGATTATTGACTGGACTATAGAGGTAACTATAGACTTCACTATAGATTACAGGTTAAACTGTAGTCGTCGCGATTGTAGACTATAGACTCGAATATATTCAAATATAGTTTTGCCTATTGCCTCGACTAAAGACTCGACTAATATACTCGATTACAGACTACTATAGTTTCGATAATAGTCTTAGACCCGACTAATGTCTCGATTTTCGTCTTAACTACTAACTTGTCTATAGTATAGACTAGACCAGACTATAGACTTGCCTATAGAATATTCTTAGACTTGAGTTTAGTTTCGAATATAGGCTGGAATATTGATTTGACAACAGTATTGACTACAGACAATTTTGACTGTAGGCTTAACTCGATTATTGGCTACAGACTAAGTATGAACATCGGTTATAGATTCAAGATCGACTATTAATTCAAGATTGACTATTGATTCTATAGTAGAGATTATCCCTGCAAAAAAAGAACTTCCGAAGAAGCGACAAAGAAGTAGAATTTACTCCATGGAAGTACTGAAAAAGAGATGATTTTAACAAAGGCTTGTCATAGGGATGTCCTTTTTATTTGATTCACTACACTTCCGAAATCATTCTCAAGAAGTAATTTTTATGCTCTTTTTTGGAAGTTATTCGGAATTGAAATTGTATTATTATAGAATACAACTAATTTGACTTAAATAATATTAACATTAATGAGGGTAATAGATACAGAAGCCTAAAAGTAAATTTTTTTATCTCCCAAAAATGTAAGAAAAAAAATATCTTCAGCATTGAAGAAATAAAATTATTTTCGCTTCTTTGGAAGTCATTAAACATCATTTCCACAGAAGGTTAAAAAATTCACTAATTGCTGCTTTTGAAGTGGTGATAAATACATACTTCGCTTTATTTTTGCTGGGTATAGTCAAAAGACCATTATTGCAACTATAGTTTCAGACTCTCTGCTTTCGTTTCTTTCACACTCTTCTTCTCACTCCCTGTAGTATTTTGTGTGATTGTAGTTAAATTTTGCCTTAAACTTAATCTTGTTATAAAATAAGTGAACAACTACAACAACAACAAGTAGAAAAAAGAAAACAAAAACAGCAACAACAACATAAACAATAACAACAATTCATAATTCATGGTGGCTTACTTTTTAACAAGAAAAATGACAACAACGACAACAACAAAAAGCAGAAGAAAACATAAAATATAAAAAAAGGAAACAGACAAAATATTTATAACAACAAAAAAAAAAAAAAAACAGCAACAATAACAATAACGACAATAATAATAAAGAAATACCACACTAAACATTTTGAAATATTTACAACTTTTTACCACCATCAGCAACCAGCATCATCATCATAAAATACTGAAGAACAACTGCAGAAAAAAAAAACAACACAAACAAAGAATAAAATGAAATATTCGTTAGTAAAGGAAATAATGAAGATCTCTGAAAAAGGAGGGGGAGCAACACCAGTCCACTACAAACAAGTAAATGAGGTAGTTTAGTAAAAAAGTTAAGGGGGACAGTAGGTTGAAGTTAACTAAAAAACTAGCAAGGGAAAAATCTATTTAGTCATGGTCAGGTTGCTGTTGTTTCTCATACCATCTTCCCCCATCCACCGCTTTTCTAACTTGAGTTTTTTCGCCATTCCTTAAGTTTGAACAGGAAACGTGTAACAGCAAAATATTGACAAACTATTTAGTGGCCGTTTAGTACGTGTTGGTAATGAGTGCGACAGAGAGAAAGGAAAACAAAACTGTCAAAATGTGTTCATTATGAAATTCAATTGACAGTTTTTCTCGGTATTTTTTTTGAACAGATTTTTTTTATAAAGTTTTATAATTAAAGACATTGAAGTGGTAAATTATTGTTTATTGCGACAAAAAAGTTTTGCGGGTATAAAATTTTTGAAAAATGAAAAACTTTTGCATTTGATATTTTTATTATGGAAATGTTTCAGTAACAAAAAAATTTGTTGCAGTTGTAAAAAATATAATTTTTTTAACATAATGGTTTTGTTGTAAATTAAAGATTAATGTTATATTCAGCAAAGATTTTAGAAGCTATTTAAGGCTAATACAGTAGCTTCTATAGCTCTGAATATAGCCGAGTTTAATAAAAACAATACAGTTGACTATTATGGAATCAAAACCATAGTCCTGTATGTCAAGACTCTAGTCCAGTCTATAGTCGAGACTATAGTCCAGTCTATAGTCAAGACTATAGTCCAGTTTGTAGTCAAGACTATAGCCCAGTCTGTAGTCAATACTATAGTCCAGTCTATAGTCAAGACTATAGTCAAGACTATAGTCCGGTCTATAGTCGAGACTATAGTCGAGTCTATAGTCGAGACTATAGTAAAGTCTATAGTCGAGACTATAGTCGAGTCTATAGTCGAGACTATAGTCCAGTCTATAGTCGAGACTATAGTCGAGTCTATAGTCGAGACTATAGTCCAGTCTATAGTCGAGACTATAGTCGAGTCTATAGTCGAGACTATAGTCCAGTCTATAGTCAAGACTATAGTCCAGTCTATAGTCAAGACTATAGTCCAGTCTATAGTCAAGACTATAGCCCAGTCTATAGTCAATACTATAGACCAGTCTATAGTCAAGACTATAGTCCAGTCTATAGTCAAGACTATAGTCCAGTCTATAGTCAAGACTATAGTCCAGTCTATATTCGAGACTATAGTCCAGTCTATATTCGAGACTATAGTCCAGTATATAGTCGAGATTATAGTCCAGTCTATAGTCGAGCTTATAGTCCAGTCTATAGTCGAGACTATAGTCCAGTCTATAGTCGAGACTATAGTCCAGTATATAGTAGATACTATATTCCAGTATAGATATAGTAGAGACTGTAGTCCAGTCTATTGTCGATACTATAGTCCAATCTATAATTGGGTTTTGTGGTTAGTGTTCTAGTCTGTTGGAATAGAGATCGTGGGTACCATTCCCACCAGGGACACTGGTGAAGTAGCGAACAACAGGCGCTACTATGAATATATATAGTCAAATTTATAGTCGTGTCTAATCGAGTGTTTAATATCAGTTTTTAGTCTTCACTTTGGCGAAAAAAATTACTAAAAAGTCACTCAACACCTCCTATATGTCAAATAAATTTAAACAGTTTTATTAATTGTTTCAAATACTCACTTTAACAAGTACAAAATAAATTAATTTCTTAAACTCTATGGCAAATGTCCATCATGGCTTTGAAATTTCTGTCTCTTACTCATTCGTTGTCAAATTTCAAAAGAGGCGTTTGAAAACCGTTATAATAAAGGGGCTCCATTTTGTTGAAGTATAAATATGAAAGTTTACTATAATTAAAATATTATGTTTCATTTCTATAATCCAAATTTATCATGTTTCTAAATTCTATAAAAAAAATCAAAACCAATAATCAAATACATATGTATAGATAAGAAAGTGTATATTTAACTTATTTTCAGGTTGCATCCTACTATGCACACATTCGAAATCTAATTTCATTTATTTATTTAAACTGTTTATCATTGATTATATCTCTGATGTATATTTTTTGTATCAAACATACTCACCTGACAACTTTTCAATTTAAAATTAAATTGTGCAAGTGCGAAGGACCATAGAAAAAAACTAGACATGAAAATTATGATTTAATTTAAATTCTTATTTCCTTTTTCATACAATTAAATGCAATTAAATGCCGGCAACAAATTTTATCAAACACTCATACACGTTCGGAGGGATGTAGAAGGAAAAAAATTGTTTATGAAGCACACACACACACAGAATTTCAAATAACATTGTTTTACTCACATTTGCTTACTTTTTTTCTTCCTCTGAGCTGCACTTGCACGCAAACACACAATTTCATCATCAATCATTTATCATCACTTTAAACATCTATCAATGAATGAATGACATTTACAGCACAACACAGTCAGCCAGACACAACCCTAAAAACACTAATCCTTATTCGCACGTTGGGTGCTTGCTGTGTTGTGTTGCAAGTTTTTTTTTTTTTTGAGCTTTTATTTTGCAGCATCAAAGTTTAAAGGAATGTTTTCACTTGATTTATGTTTTAAATTTTTTATGGATAATGGAATCGTCAGTTATACAGAAATTTAAAAGTATGGTTCCTTCTTTGTTTTACTTCATTTCATTTAGAGTTTACAATGTCATGAAATGTCTTTGACAGAATTATTTTGTCACACAGATATGTATGTACCCTAATTTTTAATAATTATTAATCCTTTACCTGTCTACCTTGTGATTTTTACTTACCAGCTTAACATATTTAACAATGAGGACTTAGTTGCTTAATTGACTCCTTTTATTATGATGTCTACTGTGTCAAATTAAGATTTAAGTTGAAATTGTTAAACCCTTTAAATGTCTGTTGGAATACGCAGAACTATGTGAATTGTAAAGTCATTGGTCTATTGTTTTAACCGAAATGAAGATCTATTTGGTGACTACAATTTATGACTTTTCTTTGGTATTCCTGTAACTATGATCGAGACAAAAGTCGAGTCTATAATAGAATCTATACTCGAAACTATAGTCCAGTCCTTAGTCGATACTATAGTCTTTATTCGGGACTATTTCGTGATCGTAAGGCATTGTACAGTTCTTGTCTATGGTCTAAACTATAGTTCAGTTTATATCTTCAGTCCAGATTTTGTTTATATTGTAGATCATTCTACAGTCTATACTATAGTGTCATATAGAACAGACTATAGTTTAATCTAGACTATAGTATAGTCTATAGTCTAGACTATAGTAGAGTGTATAGTCTAGACTATAGATTGCACTATAGTGCAGTCTATAGTCTAGATTTTAGTACAGTCTAGATTTTAATCCAGTATGGTCTAGACTTTAGTTCATTAAATTTTCTAGAGTCTAGATTGTAGTTCAGTCTCTAGTCGTAGTAGTAATACAGACTATAGAAAAGTTTATAATCTAGCCGTTTGTCAATATTTTAGTAAACTCTACAGTCCAGAGTCTCAACTAGAGTTTAGTCTATATTCCAATCGTGGGTTTAATCTATAGTCAAGTCTATATTTGAGACTGTAGTCAGTTAAAGTCGTATGTTGCAGTCATTTCAACCTAATGTAGAGTGATCTAAGACTAACACAGATAAATCTATGTAGGATCCTAAACTTTTCAAACCATGTTCGAAAATTTTTTCATATATACTAATGTAGCTGCCTTTAAAGTTGTTGTTGTTGAATATATCTACATAGTTGGCAATTTGACTCACTAGTGACTTGGCTGGTTGGTTAGCTATTTGGCTGGGTGACTGCAGGTTGATGCTGTGTCCTAGTGTTTCAAATAGCAAACAAGGTGCTTTAAATTGTCGCAATTGATCTGTTAACTTTAAAGTAAAAAATATTTAAGTACAAAAACACATACACACACAGATGGATACACAAACAAATTGTATACAAGCTATACATGCATAGTAAAAGTTCAGAAATGGAACCATACAGTGAAACACAATTCTATATATGAAATTACATATATGTAATGTATGTATGTACATATGTGTGTGTATGTATTTACGTAAGTGTTTGTATTGAATAACGATGATTGTATAACAGATGAGTACAATTACACTGAACTAAAGAGAAAATTTAAAAACTGTTATGAGTACAATGATGACGATGGAAATGGCGATGATGATGATGATGCAAATGAATGATACGGTCGTCAGAGTCATGCTCATCGTCGCTTTTAAAGTATTAGAGTGACATACATACATCCATTCAAACAAAAGCATGGATATTTGTGATGGTGGTGGTGCTGATAATCGTAATAATATTTCAAATAATGATAATGATACTTCTAAGAATGATGATGATTACAATGATGTTGAGAATGACGATTATGATGGCTATGAGAAGGATTAGCATTTAAATACCCATCAATGTCATTTATAATGAATAAACAATCAACCAAAATACATAAAAATTGCTACTAAAAGTTAAGAAGAAAAATGTCCATAAAAAGGAGAAAAAAATCTGTAAAATTAGATTTTGGTTTTTAGAGGGGCAAAAAGGAGGTTCGTCAGACGTGTAAAAGTGAACAGTTTTGGAAACCATAAAACAGGCTATGACAACCAAAACAACAAAACCAAACCAACCAACCAACCAGCCAACCAATAAACACAATTTAGACTTTAACAAGGTGACAACTAATTCGCGTTAACAATGTGTCAATGGTGGAAAGTAACAATATAACAACAGCAACAACAACAACATTTTCTGTTGCAACAACAACGACAATAACTACTAACTTTTACACCTTAATGGTTTATTTATCAAACTTTTTATACTTTGTTTGTTTCACGTGGCATTTAGGTGGAAAAACAAAACTTCACTGATGTGAAAAAATGTTAAATAAAATAAATAAAAATTTATGATGGTTCAGTTCTGTTCAGTTATATTTGTTTACAAGTCTTATATGTAGGTATTTGCTTTTATTATTTAACACCGAAAAAAATTTAGAAAAAAATTTTTATGTAAATATAGCAATAGGGATGTTCCTTGTCACAAGCGAAATGAATAATGACAAACTTTGTTAAGCTTTTTAACTTAAAAGTTTCTTGTCATCATCATTTGAGACATTTAAAATGAAAAAGTTTGGTATACATGCGGCTTAGAGAGGGGAGAGGATGAAAATATCATTAGGAAAGAAGAAGCTGGTTATAATCAAAAACATGAATATTACAAGGATGTCACATAGACTATAGTCTAATCTATAGTAGACACTATAAACGAGTTTATAGACGAGACTATAGATGAGTTTATAAAAAAGACTTTAGACGAGTCCAAAGAATAGACTATACACGAGTCTAAAGAATAGACTATAGACTAGTCTATAAAAGGAACTATAGTCTATAGAAGCGTCTATAAATAACTCTATAGAAGAAACTATAGACGAGTCTTTAGATGAAATTATAAACGATTCTCTAGAAGAGACTATAGACGAGTCTGTAGAATAGACTACAAAATTGACTATGGACCAGTCTCTAGAATATACTATAGATGAGTCTCTAGAATAGACTATAGACGAGTCTATAGAATAGACTATAGACGAGTCTATAGAATAAACTATAGACGAGTCTATAGAATAGACTATAGACGAGTCCATAGAATAGACTATAGATGAGTCTCTAGAATAGACTATAGACGAGTCTATAGAATAGACTATAGACGAGTCTATAGAATAGACTATAGACTAGTCTAGAATAGACTATAGACGAGTCTATAGAATAGACTATAGACGAGTCTATAGAATAGACTATAGACGAGTCTATAGAATAGACTATAGACGAGTCTATAGAATAGACTATAGACGAGTCTATAGAATAGACTATAGACGAGTCTATAGAATAGACTATAGACGAGTCTATAGAATAGACTATAGACGAGTCTATAGAATAGACTATAGACGAGTCTATAGAATAGACTATAGACGAGTCTAAAGAATAGACTATAGACGAGTCTATAGAATAGACTCTAGACGAGTCTATAGAATAGACTATAGACGAGTCTATAGAATAGACTATAGACAAGTCTATAGAATAGACTATAGACGAGTCTATAGAATAGACTATAGACGAGTCTATAGAATAGACTATAGACGAGTCTATAGAATAGACTATAGACGAGTCTATAGAATAGACTATAGACGAGTCTATAGAATAGACTATAGACGAGTCTATAGAATAGACTATAGACGAGTCTATAGAATAGACTATAGACGAGTCTATAGAATAGACTATAGACGAGTCTATAGAATAGACTATAGACGAGTCTATAGAACAGACTATAGACGAGTCTATAGAACAGACTATAGACGAGTCTATAGAACAGACTATAGACGAGTCTATAGAACAGACTATAGACGAGTCTATAGAACAGACTGTAGACGAGTCTATAGAATAGACTGTAGACGAGTCTATAGAATAGACAATAGACGAGTCTATAGAAAAGACTATAGACGAGTCTATATAATAGACTATAGGCGAGTTTACAGAATATACTATAGACGAGTCTATAGAAGAGACTATAGACGAGTCTATAGAATAGACTATAGGCAAGTCTATAGAATAGACTATAGGCATTTCTATAGAATAGACTATAGACAATAGAGGTGTCTATAGAATAGACTATAGAGGTGTCTATAGAATAGACTATAGAGATGTCTATAGAATGTACTATAGACGTGTCTATAGAATAGACTATAGACGTGTCTACAGAATAGACTATAGACGTGTCTATAGAATAGACTATATACGTGTCTATGGAATAGACTATAGACGTGTCTATATAATAGACTATATACAAGTCTATTGAAGGAACTACATTCGAGTCTATAGACGATACTATAAAAGAAACTATAGACGAGTCTCTAGAAGAGACTGTAGACAAGCCTATTTAGGAGGCCATAGATGAGTCTACAGAAAAGTAAAAGCTTATAGACGAGTTCATTGACAAGTATGTGGGCGAGTTTATTGTCGATTATATAGATGAATTTATAGATCTTTTACTGTCCCTTCTGTGGAAGGGTTATGCCCAATTTTATGGAGGAATTACTAGAAAATTCTTTATTCATTTCAATATTAGCAGAGACTGTAAACGAGTCCAGAGAAGAGACTACTGTTATAGAAGAAAAGGGCTATAGATAAGATACTCCAACCTCCAAAATATATTTACAAAAACTAGCTAATCACAATTATCTTCTCAACATAATTAGCTATTTCATTTAAACCTTTACCACAATATTCCAAACATTTTCTCTAATTATAATTCTATTTCATATTTTTCTCTTTTATATTAAAAGGCTCACAAACATTTTACTTTTGCTTTTATACATATTTAAGTCTTTTTGCGCCAACTTTTATATAAAACCAATTATAATCGTTAATTGTGGCTTAAGTGTATTTCTATGATAATTTTCAAATTGTAAAAAAATCGGTTTCTCTGCTACAAACATAATTTTAAGTTGTGGCAACATACAACTTAAAGCCCGTCAGTGAAACATACTAAAAAAATAATATAAAAAAAATTGAAAACGAAAATAAAATAAAGGGAAACAAATCTGCTTTTAATGCATTTCTTTATGGCAAAAACAACTCATTTCCGCTCCATAAACATTCGTTTAGTGGTTGTGTTTGAATGGTTGGTTAGTTGGCGCGGCGGCGGCGTTGGTTTTCTAATACTGAGACGAGGATAACGACGATGACACAACTCTGTTATACTAAGGCTTTTGAGTGTTTTGCTACAGCTTTAGACATATTAAAGGACCAGGGACATCCCCAAAAGTTTAATGCGTTTTTTTTTTCGTTTTTCATAAAAGACGTATTGAAATAATTTTCTGTTTAAGTGTCATCATAATCATCATGGTCTTTATTATGATTATCAACATTAAGGCTGAGTATTAGTTTTTCTCCAGCGTGTTTTAGTTGTATGGCAAATTTATATTAGAAATATCTATGTATTTTTTCGCTATTTTTTATAAGTGTGTCTTTATTTAAAGCGATTTTTGTTCATTTTTCAGTTTTCTATGTCTAGGAATTATTGTTAGTGAGGTTTTTGTACGCAGCTGAAAAATGAACAAAAAAAAAAAAGAAAAACATCATAGAAAACTAAATAAATGAGACCACTTAGCCAAACATGGCAAACGCCCATTGTGATGATTATGATGTTCAGGCCACTTTTTATTTTTTTATATTTTTGTTCTTTTTTAGTTTTGCCATTATTTCCACTGCATTTTCCATGTATTCATTCAACCATCCATTTCACACAACTCCCTGTAGAGTAAAAGACACAAATTGTTCAGTTTTTTTTTTGTTCTTTTTGTATTTTAGTTTTTATAATTCTTTGTCTTTTTTTAAGCTATTATTTTTGGAAAATTTGTTTTTGTCATAGCCTGCACTATGGTGGAATTGTGAACAAGTTGGAATAATTGGATTGAAGTTAATTATACTGTAGATTTTATCAACGAGACGAAACTATAGTAACGACTATAGACGTGTATCGAAAAGAAATTTAAACAAGTTTATGCGCTAGTTTATAGAAGATTTTAAATACCAGTTTAAACGATCTTGTAAGCGTGATTGTATTTGAGTTTATAGATGAGTTGCCTAGTCTATAGTCTATACAATAGACTATAGACGAGTCTACAGATTAAACAATAGACGAGTCTATAGAATAGACTATAGACGAGTCTATAGAATATACTATAGACGAGTCTATAGAATAGACTATAGACGAGTCTATAGAATAGACTATAGGCGAGTCTATAGAATAGACTATAGACGAGTCTATAGAATAGACTATAGACGAGTCTATAGAATAGACTATAGACGAGTCTATAGAATAGACTATAGACGAGTCTATAGAATAGACTATAGACGAGTCTATAGAATAGACTATAGACGAGTCTGTAGAATAGACTATAGACGAGTCTATAGAATAGACTATAGACGAGTCTATAGAATAGACTATACACTAGTCTATAGAATATACTATACACGAGTCTATAGAATAGACTATAGACGAGTCTATAGAATAGACTATAGACGAGTCTATAGAATAAACTATAGACAAGTCTATAGAATAAACTCTAGACGAATCTATAGAATATACTATAGACAAGTCTATACAACATACTATAGACGAGTCTATACAACAGACTATAGACGAGTCTATACAATAGACTATAAACGAGTCTATAGAATAGACTATACACGAGTCTATAGAATAGACTATACACGAGTCTATAGAATAGACTATAGACGAGTCTATAGAATAGACTATAGACGAGTCTATAGAATAAACTATAGACGAGTTTATAGAATAGACTATAGACGATTCTATATAATAGACTATAGACGAGTCTATAGAATAGACTATAGACGAGTCCATACAATAGACTATAGACGATTCTATACAATAGACTATAGACGAGTCTATACAATAGACTAGACTATGGACGAGTTTATAGAATAGACTATAGACGAGTCTATAGAATAGACTGTAGACGATTCTATATTCTATAGACGAGTGTATAGAATAGACTATAGGCGAATCTATAGAATAGACTACAGATGAGTCTATAGAATAGACTATAGATCTACAAAATAGATTATAGATGAGTCTATAGAATATTCTATAGACGAGTCTATAAAATGGACTATTATAGACGAGTCGGTATAATATACTATAAATGGGTCTATATAATATACTGTAGACCAGTATCTAGAAGAGAATGTAGACTAGACACGAGCCTATAGAATAGACTATAGGGTCTATAGTATATTTTATATAGTCTCTTCTAGAGTTTATAGCCGAATTTAAAGACAAGTTTATAGTTGGTTTTCCACATGAGTCTCTTGATGGTTTAGAAGACTTTTTGTTGACGACTCTGAAGATAAGTTTATACAGTTTACAGGCGGGTTATAATTGAGTTTATAGAGACGGAAGTTTTTGTGATAGTTTATAGCGGCTCTATCGCCGAGTTTATAGATGAGTTTATGATACAAGTTCATAGACCAGTTTTCAGGCGAGTATATTAACGAGTTTGCAGAGTCTTAAAACGAGATTAAAGATGATTTTATACACGAAATTATATGACAATATATACTATTTTTTAAGTTTATATGTAACTTTATAGTCCAGATTTTGGACGAGTCTACTGGAGACAAATTACTGTTAATCTATGAAAACTTTTATTCATATCAACAAAAAAATTTCATCAAGTTCTCTCTTATTACCAACCCATAGTTCATTTAATACAATTTAAAATTTTTCACCATTTTTATTGTCATACTTTTCTTTTCTACTATTTTTTGTCATTATTATCTTGTGATGAGTATTTATTGCAAGCTGACCAAATTTGTTCAATCTCAGTATGATTATTTTTTCTCTAACAATTATTTTTTTAAAACATTTTTAATTCGTTTAGTTAGAAAAAAAGACATAGAAAAACACACAAGCGGCTCTTGTCTTCTTTTAACAATTTTAGCCAACATCTGCTACAAAAATGTTTATTCTAAAGATGTATATACTTAAATATTACTCTGCAAGTATGTTTGTATGTACATCCGTTCATAACAGTGTTTGTGTATTTATACAAGGAGTTGCAAAAAAAGAAAACAGCAAACGCTGCACAAACAACACAAAAAAACTCTATCTCCTGGTGATGGGTTACACAGTTTTCATACTCGTTCATTCACTAATATAAATGTATGCATCTAAAAATGTGTGTGAATGTGTATGAGTGTGAACATGTTTTTATTTCCTTCCATTTTTTTTTTTTTTGTTTGTACATTCAGCAACTTGTTTATAACATAATTAAGATTTGTTTGCATTGTTATTGTTTTTGTTGTTCTACACTCTTCACTCTTTCTTCTTTACTCTTAAAGTACAAGTAAGTGCAAGTGAGACATATTTTTCTCTAGCAATTTGTTGTTTTTTGCCAACACATCCACTTTAAGTGTTGTGTTTACTTGACGAGATGAGATGAGTTGAGTTGAGCAAAAGAGTTAGAAGCGTAAATATATATAAGTGCAACAGAAAACAACAACATCAGCTAGAGACTAATGTTTTTCTTCTTGTACTTACAATTTCACAGCGCAGCTAGAAATATAACAATTCCTCTGGCCATATTTCATTAGAAATGCATAACAAGTGTGTGTGTGTGTATTTGCGTTCATACAGAAACAGAGCAATCCTTTTTTGTTAAACACTTCTGGCATACCAATACAAACAACTGTAGAGTGCTAAGATGAAAAGAAAGGATTTATAATAAAAATGTTTATTTTTTGTGCTATATCCTTCTGCCTGTTTTTTCGCAGCCAACATAAAGTTGTCAAATTTGGTTGGATTTTCTGACTTTAATTTTAATAAAATAAAAACAGCAAAAAAATTAGAGCAAATATTTTTTGCATTCCTTGCATTAATTTTTCGTATATTTTTTTCTTTCTTTCGTTAGCTGTCTTTGTCATAAAGTTTTTTATATATGAGAGAAGCTGCCACTAGAGTACCTAATGTTAGTATGAGCGAGCAATTGGTGGTTGCTTCTTTGCTTTAATACTACAAATTTTTGAAAAATTGTTTATTTTATCTCTAGTTTTGAAATATTGCTTAATAATGCTTGCTTTCGATGAAAAGTTTCTTTGGTTGACAGCATTTTCATTTATTAAATACTTTAAGTTGAAAGAGAAGAATTTTAAAGATAAAATTTAAATTTTCCAAGTTTGAGGGAATTCATGCGTATGAGTTATAATTAGCTCATGATATCTGTTAAATATTGCTCATACGTATAGAGATCTTTAAAAATTAATTTAAAAATTGTCATAAAATTATAAAAATTTTTTAAGGCTTTCTAGAATAGTTAAAAATAAACTTAGTACCAAACGAAGAATCTGGTACAAATATGGAATATCCAAAATTAAATTAGAGTTTAGTATCAAAATTAGGCCTTTGTATTAAAAAAAAGTTTGTTACTAAAACTAATGGTTTGAACTGTACTTAAACAAAAGTTTGTTACTAAAAGTTTTGTTGCAAAAAACAAAAATTTTTTACTAATACTAAATTTTTGTATTAAAACAAAATTTTTGTATTAAAAATAAACTTTTGTACTAAAACTAAAGTTTTGTAGTAAAAATTAAGTTTTAGTACAAAAATAAAGTACTAAAGTTTTGTACTAACACTAAAGTCTTGTTCTAAAACTAAAGTTTTGTACTAAATCTAAAGTTTTGTACTAAAACTAAAGTTTCGTACTAAAACTAAAGTTTTGCACTAAAACTAAAGTCTTGTACTCAGACTAAAGTTTAGTACTAAAAACAAAGTTTTGTACTAAAACTTAAGTATTGTAGTAAAACTAAAATTTTGTTCTAAAACAAAAGTTTTGTACTAAAACTAAAGTTTTGTCCTAAAATTAAAGTTTGGTACTAAAACTAAAGTTTTGTACTAAAACTAAAGTTTTGTACTAAAATTAAAGTTTTGTACTAAAACCAAAGTTTTGTACTAAAACTAAAGTTTTGTACTAAAACTAAAGTTTTGTACTAAAACCAAAGTTTTGTACTAAAACCAAAGTTTTGTACTAAAACCAAAGTTTTGTTCTAAAGCTAAATTTTTGCATTAAAACTAGACTTTTGTACTAAGATTAGGCTTTTGTAATAAAAAGCATGTTCTGTACTAAAACTGGTATTGTACTAAAACTATACTTTTGTACTGAAACTTTTGTATTATTCTAAAACTATAGCTTTATACTAAAACTATAACTTTATATAAAAACTATAGTTTTTTCTAAAACAAATTTTTGTTCAAAAACTGGAAATTTGCATTAAAACTAGATATTTGTTTTAAAATTACTATTACTAAAACTATAGTACAAAAGTGAGTACTAAAACTGAAATCGGCTGCTGCTGTTTTGTACTAAAGCTTTAAGGTTATCAAGTAAATGTTAAGTAGTTCATATAACTGAAATTTAAGTTTTTGTATTTAGACTTGAATTTAGTACTTAAACCAGAGTTTAGTTACAATTGTTATAAATTTCAGTGCCAGTACGTGAAACATAAACAAGTCTTTTATAAATGAGATGTGTTTGTATCTTAAACATGTCCTGACACTTAAAGGATATTTAATTTTTCAAGTTGCTGTATTCTCCCAAAAAATCTTTTTTAAACTTCACCTACAGCAGTTTCTTTTCAATACGGTTTTTATACTTGAATATTTTTTTTCTTTATTTTGTTGAAAGTATCATACAACATATTTCAATGAGATGCGTTGACAGTATTTTCAAAATTTAATTTATTGGTTATTTGTTTTTTTTTCACCAACATTTTCAAACACTTGCTTATAAGTAAGTATATAAAACATGCATATAAATAAATGTACATGTGTGTTTGTAAGTATATACATATGTATAACTTTATATATGTTTATGACTTGTATTGCTTTGACAACTGATATTATAAGTTATTTACTAACAAAAAGTAAATAAATACACACATAAACATACAATATGTAGACAACAATATATAAAGTAACGGAAGTAACTGTAGTATAACTAGCAGCAAATTACACTTCAAGCTTTTCCTGTTTAATGACAGCTCTAGCTACACTGAGAATAAAGCTAAAAATAGTAAGAATGTTAATCTGTTGTTGTAAAAATAGTGATTTTTATTTGAATAGTGAAATAAATAGTGAATTTTATTTGCAGTTCATATTGATAAATTATCTCTTTTCTAACCTTTCAAAGGCCACAGTGCTTGACTTAGGCACAATTTTCTTACAGTGCAATACTAATTTTCATGTGTTAATGTAATAATGTTAGTGTGTGTGGATGTCTGTGTGTATGCAGTTAAGTATATTAGCAAAAGGAATTTTTTAGGACCAAATACCCTTAGCATATAGTCAATTTTAATCAGCATGTTTTTTTTACAAACGACCGACGAACTTTTGAAGTTGACCCTACTACTGGTTGGCACTCATGTTCTCATGTATTGTCAGTTCCACATTATAAGAGATGATCATGTTTTTTTCTGTCTTTTTTTTAACAGCTGTTGTATTTTTTTTCATATACAATTTGTAACTAACACACATTCTATTACACAAAGCCAAAACATCCTCGTACATACATACATATGTGGCAGTTTTTATAAAATGGACATACCAACTAATACAATGACAGATTGTTGTTGGAAAAAAAGCGTGTAATAAAATTGCTACTTCTATTTCTTGCACAGCGATTCATCCATTGAGAATATTGTGTTGTTTTCAATATTCTTTGTTTTTGTTGAGCTTTTCAGTAGCCATCACTGAAAGCTGTTCATATAGAATAGGGTTTAAAGGGGATATATGTACATATGAAGCGAGTGAGTGTATACTAGGGTGATCGATTATTCGACATTTTCCAAAAGCCGGTTTTCGAATAGTTCGAATAGTTGACATTTCAAAAAAACCGGTTGATATTTTTCAAATTCAGAAAAAAACGGTTAACCGGTTTTTCATTATAAATAAAAAAATATATTTTAATTTGAAAAAATAATGTTTATGTTTAAATTTGATTGATAAAACATAGCCCGAAATGATTTTTAACAGTTTAACAGATTATAACTTTAGATCTAGTCGTCTGATTTACATTATTTCTTTAATATAAAAAATTAGGAAAATGGTGGGACACTTCTGTTAAACATAAGGTACTGTGTAATCCTAGCTTATTCTGCCCTATTTAGGAAATTTTCATAGGCATTCCAACCAACACTTCCATAATATTTCAGCCGTAAATTAATTATTGTAGTTGGAATATAATCTTAAGATTGATAAAGTTTTATCAAACAGTTATCAATTTTACAAATAAATTTTTTAAATAAATTAGGAAAATCAAAAAAGTTTAACCAAAGGTGCTTTAGAAAATTATACCCTAGTTCCTCGACTCGAATATTTTTAAAATTTAGACGGGCTGTATTATTATTTACTTCAAAATTTCATTTAAATAATATTTGAATACAAAGCAAATGAAAGTATTCGAAGCCGGTTTTTAAAAAGTGAAAAAAACCGGGTTATATATATATTCGATATTCGAAAAATCAACATTTAGAAAAAACCGACACTGGTAAAGCAGAAAAAACCGGTTTTAAACCCGGTTGAAAAATCGAGTCGATCACCCTAGTGTATACTTATGTATCAGTAGCTGTGGTTGCTGCCGATGATGATGATACTTATTGAGCTGGTCCCTATAATGACATGGTTTTTTATGAGTTTTTATATCATTCACGTATAAGATCAATAGTGTTAATGTTTTATGGTCGACATTATGACACACACATACACACACATAATTATACACCCACACTTACACATTTGCACTCACACACTTACAGATTTATTCGCTTTAGTGTTCATCTAACCAACACCACCATCATCACTCATTCTATTTCTGTTTTACTCCTGCTTGTTTTCTATTTTTCTTTCTGTTGAACTATAACGATTTCTTTCCATTTTATTGTAATCCACGAATATAAAAGAGAGCAAAAGGAAATAAAGGACTAAAAGCAATTTACACAAAACACATTATACTCATTAAGATGGATAGATAAATGGAAAAAGTTGACTGTCCACTTGGGTCAACATACGAGTGCCATTATCATTGACGGTAACAGGGGCAGAGGCAGGGATTCTTCTTAAATTTTTCTGTGTTAAAGAAATCTACACCATTTTGATTATGGTGACAATATTATGTACATTTTTATTGTGGTTTTAGATTTAGAACAAAACTACATTGTTGTACTAAAACTTATTTTAGAAATAACTAAAACTATTTCTAAACCTAGAGTTTTGTACTAAAATTAGATTTCAGTACTAAAACAAGAGTTTTGTAATAAAACTAGAGTTTTGTACTTAAACTAGAGTTTTGTACTAAAACTAGACTTTTGTACTGAAACTAGACTTTTGTACTAAAACTAGAGTCTTGTACTAAAACCAGAGTTTTGTACTAAAACTAGAGTTTTGTACTAAAACTAGAGGTTTGTACTAAAACTAGAATTTTGTACTAAAACTAGAGTTTTATGTTACAACTAGAGTTATGTACAAAACTAGTGCTTTGTACTAAAACTAAACTTTTGTACTAAAACTAGAATGTTGTGCTTAAACTAGAGTGTTGTACTTAAACTAGAGTTTTGCATTAACACTAGAGTTTTGTACTAAAACTAGAGTTTTGTACTAGAACTAGAGTTTTGTACTAAAACTAGGGTTTTGTATTAAAACTAGAGTTTTGTATTAAAACTATAGTTTTATATTAAAACTAGAGTTTTGTACTAAAACTAGAGTTTTGTACTAAAACTAGAGTCTCGTATTAAAACTAGAGTTTTGTATTGAAACTAGAGTTTTGTACTACAACTAAAGTTTTTTACTAAATAAGTGTTTTGTACTAAAACTAGGGTTTTGTACCAAAACTAGAGTTTTGTACTAAAAATGGAGTTTTGTACTAAAGCCAGAGTTTTGTACCAAAACTAGAATTTTGTACCAAAACTAGAGTTTTGTACTAAAACTAGAATATTGTACTAAAACTAAAGTTTTGTACTAAAACGAGAGTTTTGTACTAAAACTAGAGTTTTGTATTAAAACTAGAGTTTTGTATTAAAACTAGAGTTTTGTATTAAAACTAGTGTTTTGTACCAAAACTAGAGTTTTCTACTAAAACGAGAGTTTTGTACTAAAACTAGAGTTTTCTACTAAAACGAGAGTTTTGTACTAAAACGAGAGTTTTGTACTAAAACTAGAGTTTTGTATTAAAACTAGAGTTTTGTACCAAAACTAGAGTTTTGTACCAAAACTAGAGTTTTGTACTAAAACTAGAATTTTGTACTAAAACGAGAGTTTTGTACTAAAACGAGAGCTTTGTACTAAAACTAGAGTTTTGTATTAAAACTAGACTTTTGTACTATAACTAGAGCTTTGTACTAAAAATAGAGTTTTATACTAAAACTAGAGTTTTATACTAAAACTAGAGTTTTATACTAAAACTAGAGTTTTATACTAAAACTAGAGTGTTTTACTAAAACTAGAGTTTTGTACTAAAACTTGGACTATGTACGAAACTAGAATTTTGTACTAAAATAGGCATTTTTATTAAAGCTAGAGATAGAGATTGGTAATAAAACTATTGTGTTGGACTAAAAACAAAGTGTTGTACTTAAATTTTTTGCTTTAAATTTTCTATTGATCCCAGAAATGGTGTAAAATATTAACAAAATCTTATTCTACACTGAATTTTAAAAATGTTTAAATTTGTTTGTAATATTTTTACAATACATATATTTTCTTGCTGCTGCTGCTATTTCGTTAATTCTAAACAAAGGATATACCATGAATTCGTCCTTAATCCATTTCTTTTTTCATCTTTTAGTAAAAATTGCATGGTTTAAGTTAAAAATAAATAAAGGATTTTTACGTTTTTGAAAAATACACATTGTTAATGAAAAATTAAAGAAATAACAATATGTAAAGGAAAATGAAAAGTAGAAAAGAACATGAGAAGAATAAATAAATAAACTAAATAAGAAAAATTAAATATTTCTAGTTAAAATCCTTTAATACAAATTTCAAATTAAAAAATAATAAAAGATGAAACCAGAAGAGTAGAAAAGATTGTTTTCGTTGCCACAACGATAGTTACATATATATTTACATTCATTCATTCCTAAACATTTGTTTCCATTTTAAAATAATTCACAATGAGAGACCTTGCTTGTGCCTGATGACAAAGAAGGATTTTCTATTGATTTAATCATTAAAAAAATGAGATGTAAAAACAACATGCTTAAATATGTATGTAAATGAGGTATTAAATTGATGATGAAGGCACTTTTATTATACAAAATAGTGTTTTTTTTTTCTTTGCTGCCTTTAAAGAGAGGAAATAATATGATGCCATTGGGCTAAAGTATGGAAATAGTTTATGAAAGGAAATAATAAGGAATGTGAACAAAAATAAAACCTGCACAATCAGGGGTCTTTCCTTAATTGGGATTAAAGCTGTTGCTTGCTTTTTAAGAATAAAGTCAAAGTTTGTTTCGTCTGTAAGCAGATTTGAAAGAAAAGAAAACTTAAAGTGATTGATTATTTAAATGATTCCCTGAGGGTCATCAGGAATCCCTTGTGAGACACTCATACAATTATTCATTCTCCCCCTGCTAGATTGTAATAAGTAGTAAAGTGTGTTAAAGTGGATGTTTTCCTTGATTAAATTAGTAGTTTTATGTTAATTGCGTGTTTGTATTTGAGAGTCATGGTACTTAGTTGTACATAACTGAAGTTTTGGTATTATATTGTGATGTGGATGCTTTTTCGTTTAGGATAAAACTGTAGTTTTAGTAGAAAATTGTGATTTAAGTAAAAAGTTTTATATTTAATAAAAAACCGTACTTCAAATACTTAAGAGTTTAGTTTAAGTACAAAACTCTAGATAATATGTGATAATATAATACAAAACCTATGGTTTTAAATCAAAACTTTAGTTTTAGTACAGATATTTAGTACAAAAGCATTTTTAGTACAAAACTTAAGTTTTAGTATAAAAGTTTAGTTTTGGTACAAAACTTTAGTTTTAGTACAAAACTTAAGATTTAGTACAAAACTTTAATTTTAGTACAAAACTTTAGTTTTAGCACAAAACTTTAGTTTTAGCACAAAACTTTAGTTTTAGTACAGAACTTTAGTTTTAGTACAAAGTTTTAGTTTTAGTACAAAACTTTATTTTTAGTACAAAACTTTAGTTTTAGTATAAAAGTTTAGTTTTGGTACAAAACTTTAGTTTTAGTACAAAACTTAAGATTTAATACAAAACTTTAGTTTTAGTACAAAACTTTAATTTTAGCACAAAACTTTATTTTTAGCACAAAACTTTATTTTTAGCACAAAACTTTAGTTTTAGTACAGAACTTTAGTTTTAGTACAAAACTTTAGTTTTAGTATACAACTTTTTTTTTGGTACAAAACTTTAGTTTTAGTACAAAACTTAAGTTTTTGTACAAAAATTTAGTTTTAGTACAAAACCTTAGTTTTAGTACAAAACTTTGTTTTTAGTACAAAACTTTGTTTTTAGTACAAAACTTTGTTTTTAGTACAAAACTTTCTTTTTAGTACAAAACATTAGTTTTTAGTACAAAACATTAGTTTTGATGCAAAACTTTAGTTGTAGTACAAAACTTTAGTTTTAGTATAAAACGTTAGTTTCAGTATAAAATTTTAGTTTTAGTACAAAACTTAAAATTTAGTACAAAAGATTAGTTAAAGTACAAAACTTTAGTTTTAGTACAAAACTTTAGATTTAGTACAAAACTTTGGTTTTAGTACAAAACTTTAATTTAAGTACAAAACTTTAGTTTTAGTACAAAACATTAGTTAAGTATAAATATAAAACTTTAGTTTTAGTACAAAACTTTAGATTTAGTACAAAAATTTAGTTTTAGTACAAAATTTTAATTTTAGTACAAAACTTTAGTTTTAGTACAAAACTTTAGTTTTTCTACAAAACTTTAGTTTTAGTACAAAACTTTAGTTTTGGTATAAATTATAGTTTTAGTACAAAACATTAGTTTTAGGACAAAACTTTGGTTTTAGTTCAAAATTCTAGTTTTAATACAAAACATTGGTTTTAGAACAAAATTTAAGGTTTACTAAAAAATTCATGTTTTTAAAAAAACACTTAAAAATTGAAATTTTAAAGATTCCTTTATTCAATCTTTTTTTGAAATTTAATCAACAACAATACAGTTTCTAAAATTACAAATAAATTTTTGTTACATCCTGACAAAAAGTCTATTGAATTTTTCCTCTTTGTATAGAAAAGGCTTTAGGATTTATTTATATTTTACGCATTTTGTGGCATCATAAAGTCAATCTTCTTTATTTTTAAATCACACAATTTTATATTGTAGAACGTAAAACAAATTTACCACTCAAATTTGTCTATTTTAGCTTTAAATCTATGTCAAGGAATTCCTTTTTTGTGTATGTATGTTGTTTTTTCGGTAGCTCTATGACAAACTTCTGTGCTGTCAATCATTCTATTCTCTATGATTTTTTGTACATTTAAGTAATTTTTAGTATTTTTTTGCTTTTTTGTGTGTGTTTGTGTCTGATTTCATGTAATTAGTATTAATGGTCTTCCGGAAATGTGTATAAATGTTCATAAACCAAATTTCTTTATTTATTTAAATATGTATATAGTATTTAGTATAAAAGCAACAAAATTATTTTTGGATAAAAGAAATTAGTCATTTTGAAATGTTTTTGAATTAATTTCTTTTATATTATTTATCTTTTGCTAAGAGTAAGATTGGCTTTTTTTGTGTGTGTTTGGTTTGTAATGAAATATCTTTGTGTTGTTGTATAAAATGCTCTATTGCCAAAATGACAAATGACGGAAATATAAAAAGGATATTTTTTTTTTGTAAATCAATGACAAATGTTTTACTATTTTATTTGTTGTTTGTAGTATAATGTGAAGTTTAAGCAAAAATTATGTAATAATAAGACTTCTGTTTGTAGGACTAGTAAGCAGGGTTTTTATACCAGGCCAAATTCTTAAAAACTCTTCAGTTTTAGTTACACTAATTTTATTTAATTTAATTTTAAGCAGTTTTTTAATCCCATTTTAGAGAGAATTTTTAAAAATTATTTTAAGGTATTTTTTAGAAATTTTATGTTTCGATTCCGATTTCTCGTTATAGTGGTTAAGAAAAGCTTTCTTTTCATGGAAATATACTAATTATTATTAAAAAATTTCTCCTTATAAAAATTTTTTGGGAAATTTTGCAGAAAATTTTGTTTTTTTATAGAAATTGTGAAAAAATTTTTTTTGGGAAATTTTCTTTTAAGAAAATTTTTAGAAAATTAGCTTCTTAATAAAATTTTAGGAAAATTTTCTCTTTATAGAAAAATCGTATGAAATGTTTTTTTAAAGAAAGTTTTTGGCAAATTTTCCTTTTATAAAAAATTTTCTATAAAGACAATTTTCTTTTTTAGACAATTTTGCAGATATTCTCTCTTAACAAAACATCTTTTTGTATAATATTTTTTAGGATATTTTCACTTTATAGAAAATTTTAAGGTAAACCTTCCCTTTACAGGAAAATTTAATAGAAATTTTCTCTTTATAGAAATTTTTTCTGAAAATTTTCTATTTATGGAAAAATCTTATAAAATGTTTTTTAAGGAAATTTTTCGGAAAGGTTTATCTTTATAAAACATTTTCTTATAAATTTTTGAGATATTTTCTCTTTGGAATATTTTTGGGATATTTTCTCTTTATATAAAGTTCTTAAGAAATCTGCTAAATTTTCTCTTTATAGAAAATTTTAAAGGCATTTTCTCTTTACAGAAAATTTTATCGGGGAAATTTTCAAGAAATTTTCTCTTTATATAAAATGTTTGGGATATTTTCTCTTTATAGAAAATTTTTGGGATATTTTCTCTTTATAGAAAATTTTTGGGAAATTTTCTCTTTATAGAAAATTTTTGGGAAATTTTCTCTTTATAGAAAATTTTTGGGAAATTTTCTCTATAGGAAATTTTTGGGAAATTTTCCCTATAGGAAATTTTTGGGAAATTTTCTCTATAGGAAATTTTTGGGAAATTTTCTCTATAGGAAATTTTTGGGAAATTTTCTCTATAGGAAATTTTTGGGAAATTTTCTCTATAGAAAATTTTTGGGAAATTTTCTCTTTGGAAAATTTTTGGGATATTTTCTCTTTGGAAAATTTTTCTGATATTTTCTTTTTGGAAAAATTTTGGGATATTTTCTTTTTGGAAAATTTTTGGGATATTTTCTTTTTGGAAAATTTTTGGGATATTTTCTTTTTATATAATGTTCTTAAGAAATGTGTTATTTAATAAAATTTTGGAAAAATATTCTCTTTATAGAAAATTTTCGAGAAATTTTCTCTTTATAAAAAATTTTCGAAAATTTTTCTCTTTATCGAAAGTTTTCGAGAAATTTTCTCTTAAAAATTCTCTTTATGAAAAATTTTCGAGAAATATTATAAATTTTTTGGGAAATTTTCTCTTTATATAAAATTTTTGGGAAATTTTCTCTTTATAGAAAATTTTTGGGGAATTTTCTCTTTATAGAAAATTTTTGGGAAATTTTCTCTTTATAGAAAATTTTTGGTAAATTTTCTCTATAGGAAATTTTTTCAGTAAATTTTGAGTTAAAATATATTTTAGAAAATTTTAAAAATTATTTCCCTTTATAGAATTTTTTTTAGAAAATTAACTTTTAAAATTTTTTTTTATGAGAAATTGTTTATAAAGAGAATATTTAGGATATTTTCTCTTTAAACTTTTTTGGGATATTTTCTCTTTATAGAAAGTTCTTAAAAAATTTGCTTTTGAACAAAGTTTAAGAGAAATTTGTTCATTATAATAAATTTTTATGAAATTTTCCCTTTATAACATTTTTGGGAAATTGTCTCTTTATATAAAAAGAAAATGTTTAAAGACATTTTTATGGAAATTGGCTCTTAGTAAAGAAATTGATTTTCTTTTTATTTTTGTTTCTTTTCGTCATTTTGCTATTTATAGAAAATTTTTTAAAAACTTTTTCTTTATAAAAATTGCATCAGTTTCAATTTAAAGAATATTTTCTTAAAATGTTTTCATCTTCTAGGATTTCGGCCAATTTATCTCCCCCTTAAAGATTTTCGATAATTCAGATACAACCATATTTTTTACTTTTAACACTTTAATTGTAAATAATTATTTCACCTAGTTAAATAATTCAACTTCCCCTCACCAAAATATATTTCCTATCACTTATCACCCCCTTACACAACAAAAATAAAAATCCATTAAGCTTTTAACGCATCTGCTTTTAAATGTAATAAATTAATTTGAGACATTTTTCCCATTTTTGGCGTTTATTACAAACGAGTTGCTATAATTTTTATTTACTCTAACATAATTTGTTCATTCAATTTCTTTGTTTTTTTTTTTTTTTTTTTGCTGTACACAATAACAATGTTGAGTTATTAGATGATATTTGCTGTCACATAAAGGATGTCTTTATAGTTCCCTACAACCCCTAAAACTCAATTCCTTTAATAACCTAAATGGCCTTGTTAAAATTATTTTTTTTTTTTTTCTGTTAAAAGAGACGTCTCTTTAAGCAAACAGCATAAGTGTGTTAAAATCCATTTAAGATTTTTTTTACTTCAGTTCCAAACATTTAAAAATGGTATATCCAAGAGAGTGCGAGAGAGAGAGAGAGAGGAAATGTTTTCAGCTGTGTTCATCACCTCTAGGGAAAGTTTTGTTTTACAACTTGTTTTATATCCGCCATCCAAAATTATTACTATTTATCAAAGCCATAAAATTTGTTGGTCTATAAAAACATTTAATTAGTTTTTTTTCTCATTTTGTTGTTGTACATACTTGTTTTATTATTATTTGTATTTGTTTGTTTTAGGGGTTTGTAAAAATTCCTGTTTTGTCTGTCTGAATTTTTCCATTTTATTTTTTTGATTTATTTTAACTTTGTGGATTTTGAGAGCTCCCTTTATGCTCGTAATTTTGTGTTTTTCAATTAAGTCGTTAAATGTAAAACAAAATAAAGTGTGTAATATTATTTTGAAATATACAAAATGTAAAAATGAAAAGTAGTGTTAATTTAGAGGATTTCAAAAGTGAGAAAAATTCCTCTTTAAAGAAAATATTGCGTGAATATTTGTTATTATATTCTATTTTTAAAAAATTTATTCTTAAAAGAAGATTTTTTAAAAAATTTTAAAAATTTGTTTTCAAATTTAATTTTAAGGAAGCTTTTTAGACAATTTCCTGTATTTTTCTCTTTATATACAATATTCGGGAAGTATTCTCTTTATAAAATATTTTTGGGAATTTTTCTCTTAGGAATTTTTTGATAAATTATCTCTTTATAGAAAATTTTTGGGAAATTTTCTCTTTATAGAAAATTTTCGAGATATTTTGTCTTTGTAGAAAATTTTCGGGATAATTTCTCTTTGTAAACAATTTTCGGGATATTTTCTCTTTGTAAACAATATTTGTGAAATTTTCTCTTTATAGAAAATTTTCGGGAAATTTTCTCTTTATAGAAATTTTTTGGGAAATTTTCTCTTTATAGAAATTTTTCAGGAAATTTTTGAGGAATTATCTCTTTATAGAAAATTTTTGGGAAATTTTTCTTTACGGAAAATTTTTGGGAAATTATCTCTTTATAGAAATTTTTTGGTAAATGTTTCTTTATAGAAAATTTTTGGGAAATTATTCTTTATAGAAAATTTTATGGAAATTATCTCTTTATAGAAAATTTTTGGGAAATTATCTCTTTATAGAAAATTTTTGGGAAATTTTTCTTTATAGACAATTTTTGGGAAATTATTCTTTATATAAAATTTTCGGAATTTTTTCGCTTAATAGAAAATTTTTGGGATATTTTTTCTTTATAGAAAATTTTCGAGAAGTTTTCTCTTTACAGAGAATTTTCTAGAAATTTATTATCTCTTTATAGAAAAATTTCGGGAAATTTTCTCTTTATAGAAAATGTTCTTTTTGTACACAACTTTCGAGATATTTTCTCTTTGTAGACAATTTTTGTAAAGTTTTCTCTTTATAGAAAATTTTCGGAAAACTTTCTATTTATAGAAAATTTTCGAGAAGTTTCTCTTTATAGAAAATTTTTGGGAAATTTTCTCTTTAAAGAAATTTTTTCTTTATAGAAAATTTTCGGTAAATTTTCTCTTTATAGAACTTTTTCGGGATATTTTCTCTTTATAGAAAATTTTCGAGAAGTTTTCTCTTTATAAAGAATTTTCGAGAAATTTTCTCTTCTCCAATTAGCAGTAAATTTTCACTTTATATAAAGTTTTCGGGAGATTTTCTCTTTATAGAAAAATTTCGGGAAATTTTCTCTTTATGGAAAATATTCAGAAAATTTTCTCTTCAAAGAAAATTTTCGAAAAATATTCTTTTTAAAAAAATTTTTCGGGAAATTTTCTCTTTATAGAAAAATTTTGGAAAATTTTCTCTTTATAGAACTTATTCGGGATATTTTCTCTTTATAGAAAATTTTCGAGAAGTTTTCTCTTTATAGAGAATTTTCGAGAAATTTTCTCTTCTCCAATTAGCGGTAAATTTTCTCTTGAAATTTTATATTTATGGAAGATTTTTCTCCGGGAAATTTTCTCTTTATAGAAAATTTTCGGGATATTTTCTTCTTGTAAAAAATTTTCATGATATTTTCTCTTCTCCAATTAGCGGTAAATTTTCTCTTGAAATTATTTTTATAGAAGATTCGTGATAGAAAATGCTCTCGAAATTTTGACGCTTTCCAGTTAACTCTTGATATGGAAATAAATATATCTTCAGTTTTCCACTTAATTTATACAGTATCTTAACACTTTTCCTCCTATTTGTAATTCAAACCGATTTGCAAAAGAAACCTAATAGTATTAACACACTTTGAGTATAATCCTTTTGAACTAACACACTCTCTCGACTGCCAGTTACAACTACTTTAGTTGCAAGTAAAGGCAGCCAACGCAGATTCTTACATTCTTCATACCTTTGAAATTTTGTATGATTTCAAGAACTCACTTTGTCTGGCAACAAAGACAAAGAAAAGCGAAAGTACTTAACAGCAGCAGCAGCAAAAGCTCCAGCATACTTATCGTCAACAGGGTTCTTGAAAAAAGGTTTCGTAGACAACAGCAACAACAACAACTGCAAACAACACTATTTCAGTGTTAAAGTGTTTAAGATGAAGTCTTTGAACAGCTTTATTAAAAAGGAAAATATGTTTTGCTTTATTTATAAAGTTTTCTATTAAAACAACAGCTTTTTATTAATATAATTTAAATCATTTTAATTAACATGCTTTCAGCAATTTCATCATAAAAATGTAATTTTAAGTTTTAAATTGAATTACTTCTAACAATTGAATTTTTACTCTCAGTATTGTTTTGCTTTTAAAATGCTGTCATATTTGACATGTAGTGATTTGTTTGTTGTTATTTTGTAATTTTTCAAAACTGATTTATATGAATTTTGACAACACTGACAAAACTGCCTAAAAAAAGTAAAACGAAAATAAAAATTATTTGCTGTAAATCAAAAACAGCAAAATTTACCATAGAAAGAGAGAGAGAGAGGAACTAAAATATTTCTAAATTTTTCATTTTCTACATATGCATACGAGTATGTGTATCCCATTTTCCACTTTTAACTCCACATACCCTCTTCTATTATATCCCTGCAGCTCCAAATATTTGCCCCTAGTTAAAGTAGAAAGACCATAATCGGAGATAGTTATCATGTCACTCTATGCCGGGTTATCCTGTCTCATTCTAAGACTTTTTCGCATTTTTAGACATTTTTTTCTATCGAAATCTTATCTCATTCATTCTAAAATATTTTTCCTAATAAAACACTGATACAAGGAATCCTTTCATAACTATTGGGATTTCTCCTACTTCCTAAAACATCTACAAACATCCATTTACACAAAGATAAATAGACAAACAACAAATATTGTAGATTTTATATTAGACTAATACTTTTAGCAGACAAATGCGTATTCATGTGCTACATATTTTTTGTCTAAAATTTTTCGATTTTTTTTTTCACATTTTTTTTTTTTCGTTTTTGTTTAGGTGTTTGTGAGATGAGTATGTAACATGTACATATTTATGTAGGTTTGTTTGTATGTTGCTGTTTGTCTACAAAATGTTGTCGTTTAGTATTTTTGTATATATATATTTTTTTTGTAGTATTCCAATTTTTTTCTACTCCTGTCGTACTTGTCAAAAGTTTATGGTTGGTTTTGCTATAATGGAACATCCTGTTGTTTGCTTGCTGCTGCCTCTCTCTAAATATGTGCGAATTTATCTACATGCTGCCCTCCCGCCAGTCGTATTCTCTGTCTATTTAGTTTGTTATAAAGATATTTATGGCTTAAAAACGAGCAGTACGTACGTCTGTATGTAGGTAGGTAGGCTCTCTTTAGCCATGGCTCTTACTCAGACATAGATACAAACTAGTACTTGGTTAAATCCTCATATAGTCGTGAGTTTTATGCTGAAACAGGGTGTTTACTAAAGAGATTTATTTTTAAAATCTTCCTAACAAGAAAAATATTTTTTTCACATTTTATGTACATATTAAAGCAAACATTCGCTGCTAAGTGGTATTTATATAAATATCAACGGAGTATAAAAGGATGCATTGCATGTCCCACCATACAAAATAAAATACCTTTAAAATTATTTAACATCAATCCGCCACTTTATATTTAAAGCATAGTTTCTAAATTTCAAAATAATCTTACTTTGTTATAACAAACTCCTCCTACTTATAGGCCTCCAAAGGACATTTTAAAAGTTTTCTTTCAAAACTAAATTTCTCACTATCTCTGGTGACTTTTGGCAAGTTGTTACGTTTCTTATCTTACATTTTAAATAATTTTTTAAAGGTCTTTGACTCTTAAAACACTCAAAACAGCCACAATATAAATTTAAAGTCCCTCAAGAAAACAATTTCGTACCAGTCCCATATGTATTTAATAACATATAGTACATATACACAATACGTGTACAAGTATATAAATATATATACTTATGTATGTCTGCCATAAGGACACACGTAAGAGTATGGATGTTTTATAAAGTAGAGTTGAAAGTCCCCCACAACTCTTGAAGACTTCAGAAAATTTTTTAACGAAATAAATTTGTCTCCTATTGAAACATTTTTCATATGAACTGAACTAGAAATGAAATAGAACTGAACTAGAAATGAAATAGAACTGAACTAGAACTGAACTAGAACTGAACTAGAACTGAACTAGAACTGAACTAGAACTGAACTAGAACTGAACTAGAACTGAACTAGAACTGAACTAGAACTGAACTAGAACTGAACTAGAACTGAACTAGAACTGAACTAGAACTGAACTAGAACTGAACTAGAACTGAACTAGAACTGAACTAGAACTGAACTAGAACGAACTAGAACTGAACTAGAACTGAACTAGAACTGAACTAGAACTGAACTAGAACTGAACTAGAACTGAACTAGAACTGAACTAGAACTGAACTAGAACTGAACTAGAACTGAACTAGAACTGAACTAGAACTGAACTAGAACTGAACTAGAAATGAAATAGAACTTAACTAGAACTGAACTAGAACTGAACTAGAACTGAACTAGAACTGAACTAGAACTGAACTAGAACTGAACTAGAACTGAACTAGAACTGAACTAGAACTGAACTAGAACTGAACTAGAACTGAACTAGAACTGAACTAGAACTGAACTAGAACTGAACTAGAACTGACTAGAACTGAACTAGAACTGAACTAGAACTGAACTAGAACTGAACTAGAACTGAACTAGAACTGAACTAGAACTGAACTAGAACTGAACTAGAACTGAACTAGAACTGAACTAGAACTGAACTATAACTGAACTAGAACTGAACTAGAACTGAACTAGAACTGAACTAGAACTGAACTAGAACTGAACTAGAACTGAACTAGAACTGAACTAACTGAACTAGAACTGAACTAGAACTGAACTGACTAGAACTGAACTAGAACTGAACTAGAACTGAACTAGAACTGAACTAGAACTGAACTAAACTGAACTAGAACTGAACTAGAACTGAACTAGAACTGAACTAGAACTGAACTAGAACTGAACTAGAACTGAACTAGAACTGAACTAGAACTAGAACTGAACTAGAACTGAACTAGAACTAGAACTGAACTAGAACTGACTAGAACTGAACTAGAACAGAACTAGAACAGAACTAGAACAGAACTAGAACTGAACTAGAACTGAACTAGAACTGAACTAGAACTGAACTAGAACTGAACTAGAACTGAACTAGAACTGAACTAGAACTGAACTAGAACTGAACTAGAACTGAACTAGAACTGAACTAGAACTGAACTAGAACTGAACTAGAACTGAACTAGAACTGAACTAGAACTGAACTAGAACTGAACTAGAACTGAACTAGAACTGAACTAGAACTGAACTAGAACTGAACTAGAACTGAACTAGAACTGAACTAGAACTGAACTAGAACTGAACTAGAACTGAACTAGAACTGAACTAGAACTGAACTAGAACTGAACTAGAACTGAACTAGAACTGAACTAGAACTGACTAGAACTGAACTAGAACTGAACTAGAACTGACTAGAACTGAACTAGAACTGAACTAGAACTGAACTAGAACTGAACTAGAACTGAACTAGAACTGAACTAGAACTGAACTAGAACTGAACTAGAACTGAACTAGAACTGAACTAGAACTGAACTAGAACTGAACTAGAACTGAACTAGAAACTGAACTAGAACTGAAACTAGAACTGAACTAGAACTGAACTAGAACTGAACTAGAACTGAACTAGAACTGAACTAGAACTGAACTAGAACCTGAACTAGAACTGAACTAGAACTGAACTAGAACTGAACTAGAACTGAACTAGAACTGAACTAGAACTGAACTAGAACTGAACTAGAACTGAACTAGAACTGAAACTAGAACTGAACTAGAACTGAACTGAATGAACTAGAACTGAACTAGAAACTGAACTAGAACTGAACTAGAACTGAACTAACTGAACTAGAACTGACTAACTGAACTAGAACTGAACTAGAACTGAACTAGAACTGAACTAGAACTGAACTAGAACTGACTAGAACTGAACTAGAACTGAACTAGAACTGAAACTAGAACTGAACTAGAACTGAACTAGAACTGAACTAGAACTGAACTAGAACTGAACTAGAACTGAACTAGACTAACTAGAAGAACTAGAACTGAACTAGAACTGAACTAGAACTGAACTAGAAACTGAACTAGAACTGAACTAGAACTGAACTAGAACTGAACTAGAACTGAACTAGAACGAACTAGAACTGAACTAGACTGAAAACTAAAACTGAACTGAACTGAACTAGAAATGAACTAGAACTGAACTACGAACTGACTACGAACTGAACTAGAATGAACTAGAACTGAACTAGAACTGAACTAGAACTGAACTAGAACTGAACTGAACTGAACTAGAACTGAACTAGAACTGAACTAGAACTGAACTAGAACTACTAGACACTACTATGAACTACTGAACTAGAACTGAACTAGAACTGAACTAGAACTGAACTAGAACTGAACTTGAACTGAACTTGAACTGAACTAGAACTGAACTAGAACTGAACTTGAACTGAACTAGAACTGAACTAGAACTGAACTAGAACTGAACTGTGGGACACATTTCTTATTCTATTCGAATTGTTCCTCTACAGATTCAATTTTTGTCCTTGAACCTCCGGTTTCCAACCGCAACTTAAGTGTTTTATTGTTTATTAGTTACCAGCAACCTTGTGTTGTGCTTTTCTTAGCAGTTCTTGTTGTTGCCATCATTGCTGTTGTCGTTGCTATTGCTGTTTCTATTTCAATTTAATATTTTTCATATTTTATACGATATATTTTTCACAATATTATTCTTTAGGATTTGATGTCAAACGCGTTAAATTGCAGATTACCGCCATACACACTCTTCTTCATATGTGTAATTCACATTCTGGTTTCTGAACCCTCCGCCAGCCAACATATGGGTTCTAATAAGAACCTACTCGTTCTCTTTCAGTTAAATACTTAAAATAAAATGCTGCTGATAATGATGACGACGACGACAATGTTGATGGCTTTGAATGGAAGCTCTAGCTAACTAAAAAATGTTTGTTTTCATTACATGTTCTGCAGCTTACAGTTTCCACAGCGTTACTTACTTCTTTGGTGGCGTTAGAAATAGCAACATCCTCATCAGCATTTATATTTTGTTTTTTCCTTTCTACTACTTGATCCCTTGTAATGAAAATTATGTTTTAATAATTTTTAACATTTTATGTCCTTGAGAAGATTTTTTTTCTCATAACATTTTCCATCCGCTTAAAGCGTTAAAACAACAGAGTTGTTCTAATTTGTTGGAATTTTCATTTCATTCAGAATCTTTTTCTTGTTTAAACATTAAATATCAGTGACTGTGTGCCTGTCTGTCTATCAACAATTTAGAACTTTGACTAAATTTTGCGAAAAACATATTTTTCTGTATTTCATTTGCCTTTAAAATCCCTTCAAATTAGTTTTTATCGCCCCAAAAAAAGGGAAAAAATGAATAATTTGTGCTTGATTGTTTAAGTCTTGCGTTTTAGTCAGTCATCAAATTGTGTAGCAGTATGTGACATATTTTTTATATGTCTTTTATGGAAATTTACATATTTTTTTACAAAATTGTATTAAAAATGGAAGTGCGAGTAGGAGTTTAATGTTTTCTAAATGGTCGTTTATATCAAAGAGTCTTTTAGATCGATTTACACTGTTAAGCACCAGATACATTTTTCAACGCTAGATTAACGGACATGTGACACAATTTGTTTTACAAAAACAAGATAGCTAAGGGTAAAAGGATTCATCGCAGAGTATTAAGGTGTCAGTGGATATTTTTTAGTTTTATGAGAAATTTATTGTATTTTAAATTGGGGTGTTGGGTTAGGAATACAATTTTTTTACAAGGCAAATATTTACTATTATTTTACTACAAGTTTAATTCTAGATCAACTCTAGTTTTCAGTTCTAGTTCAGTTCTAGTTCAGTTCTAGTTCAGTTCTAGTTCAGTTCTAGTTCAGTTCTAGTCAGTTCTCAGTTCTAGTTCAGTTCTAGTTCAGTTCTAGTTCAGTTCTAGTTCAGTTCTAGTTCAGTTCTAGTCAGTTCTAGTCAGTTCTAGTTCAGTTCTAGTTCAGTTCTAGTTCAGTTCTAGTTCAGTTCTAGTTCAGTTCTAGTTCAGTTCTAGTTCAGTTCTAGTTCAGTTCTAGTTCAGTTCTAGTTCAGTTCTAGTTCAGTTCTAGTTCAGTTCTAGTTCAGTTCTAGTTCAGTTCTAGTTCAGTTCTAGTTCAGTTCTAGTTCAGTTCTAGTTCAGTTCTAGTTCAGTTCTAGTTCAGTTCTAGTTCAGTTCTAGTTCAGTTCTAGTTCAGTTCTAGTTCAGTTCAGTCAGTTCTAGTTCAGTTCTAGTTCTAGTTCAGTTCTAGTTCAGTTCTAGTTCAGTTCTAGTTCAGTTCTAGTTCAGTTCTAGTTCAGTTCTAGTTCAGTTCTAGTTCAGTTCTAGTTCAGTTCTAGTTCAGTTCTAGTTCAGTTCTAGTTCAGTTCTAGTTCAGTTCTAGTTCAGTCTAGTTCAGTTCTATTTCAGTTATAGTTCAGTTCTAGTTCAGTTCTAGTTCAGTTCTAGTTCAGTTCTAGTTCAGTTCTAGTTCAGTTCTAGTTCAGTTCTAGTTCAGTTCTAGTTCAGTTCTAGTTCAGTTCTAGTTCAGTTCTAGTTCAGTTCTAGTTCAGTTCTAGTTCAGTTCTAGTTCAGTTCTAGTTCAGTTCTAGTTCAGTTCTAGTTCAGTTCTAGTTCAGTTCTAGTTCAGTTCTAGTTCAGTTCTAGTTCAGTTCTAGTTCAGTTCTAGTTCAGTTCTAGTCAGTTCTAGTTCAGTTCTAGTTCAGTTCTAGTTCAGTTCTAGTTCAGTTCTAGTTCAGTTCTAGTTCAGTTCTATTCAATTCTAGTTCAGTTCTAGTTCAGTTCTAGTTCAGTTCTAGTTCAGTTCTAGTTCAGTTCTAGTTCAGTTCTAGTTCAGTTCTAGTTCAGTTCTAGTTCAGTTCTAGTTCAGTTCTAGTTCAGTTCTAGTTCAGTTCTAGTTCAGTTCTAGTCAGTTCTAGTTCAGTTCTAGTTCAGTTCTAGTTCAGTCTAGTTCAGTTCTAGTTCAGTTTAGTCAGTTCTAGTTCAGTTTCTAGTTCAGTTTCTAGTTCAGTTCTAGTTCAGTCTAGTTCAGTTCTAGTTCAGTTCTAGTTCAGTTCTAGTCAGTCTAGTTCAGTTCTAGTTCAGTTCTAGTTCAGTTATAGTTCAGTTCTAGTTTCAGTTCTAGTTCAGTTCTAGTTCAGTTCTAGTTCAAGTTCTAGTTCAGTTCTAGTTCAGTTCTAGTTCAGTTCTAGTCAGTTCTAGTCGTTCTAGTTCAGTTCTAGTCAGTTCTAGTTCAGTTCTAGTTCAGTTCTAGTTCTAGTCAGTTCTAGTTCAGTTCTAGTTCTTCAGTTTCTAGTTCAGTTCTGTTCAGTTCTAGTCAGTTCTAGTTCAGTTCTAGTTCAGTTCTAGTTCAGTTCTAGTTCAGTTCTAGTTCAGTTCTAGTTCAGTTCTAGTTCAGTTCAGTTCAGTTCTAGTTCAGTTCTAGTTCAGTTCTAGTTCCTTCTAGTTCAGTTCTAGTTCAGTTCTAGTCAGTTCGTTCAGTTTATAGTTCTAGTTCTAGTTCAGTTCTATTCAGTTCTAGTTCCAGTTCTAGTCAGTTCTAGTTCAGTTACTAGTTCAGTTCTAGTTCAGTTCTAGTTCAGTTATAGTTCAGTTCTAGTTCAGTTCTAGTTAAGTTTCTAGTTCAGTTTCTAGTTTCAGTTCTAGTCAGTTCTAGTTCAGTTCTAGTTCAGTTCTTATAGTTCAGTTCTAGGTTCTAGTTCAGTTCTAGTTCAGTTCTAGTTCAGTTCTGATTCAGTTCTAGTTCAGTTCTAGTTCAGTTCTAGTTCAGATTCTAGTTCAGTTTCTAGTTCAGTTCTAGTTCAGTTCTAGTTCAGTTCTAGTTTCAGTTCTAGTTCGTTCTAGTCAGGTCTAGTCAGTTTAGTTGAATGTCATTGTCATAACAGTCCTGTTCCTCTTCGCAACACCTTCTAATGACACTAATCCAATTATTTACGTTTAATTAAGAATATAATGTTAAACTCTGACTAATGGCATTAAATACATTTTATTTGCGTAAAATTTTCTGAAAGCATTTTGACTTTAATCTTGACGTTTTGTAGTTGTAACAAGGAAAACAATAAAAACTGTATATGTACTTATAACATTTATCTATTTAACACAGATGTTTACAACTAAATTGGTTTTTATTTGTCACGCTCTTTAATGCCGTGGGGTGCGTATGTCTTTGAAATGTATTACATTATTTAAAATGATGTTATTTTAAACTCCAACCCCGGGTTTTATGATTTTATGTAGATTTGTAGCGTTTTGTAAAATATTTAGAAATATTTATAGAGGACCCTGCAAAGTACGTAGTACATACATATGTATGTATTAATGTACATTGGTGATTTTAACGAAAATTTAACATGGTTTTGAAAATGAAAGTATTTTAAATATTTTGTCTTGTAAGATTTTTTTTAGAGATATTTGCCACTTCTTTGTCCCTAAGTAATCTATAGTGTGTTAAGTTTAAATCTTCTAAGTCTAATGTTAAAAGTAGCTAAAATTTCAATTTAATGGAGGTGTTCTTGTTAAAAATAATGTTTTTACCGAAATCCGTGTTTTATAATGATCCCTGGTGTTTTTGAGTGTTTTTATTTCTTCTTCTATTGTATACCTTCATAATGCTTATCAAACATCATCTTTAGCACATTTTAAACAAAATGATACTGCTCGTTGATACGTTGTGTTTTATGTTTTTACACTAAAGTTTTGTGTTTTGTGATTAATCTTTGTGAAATCCTTGTGTTTGTCGCCTGAACACGCCGAAAAATTTCCATTAACTTTTGTGGTCGCTGGGCTTTAAAATGTTTGTAAAAACAACAAAAATAAAGAGAAACAACAGCAAGAACTAATACCTCTAATGCTGCTGCGTTTAAATGATTTAAATGTTATTCACAGAGTACTTTGCGAGAGGTATTAATATTTCTTTATATTTTCATACGTATAAACGCAATAAAGTGGTCAATGTACCACTTTTAGAAAGTGTTGTGTTTCGAAATTTCTAAGTACAATTTTATACTTAGTTCTAGTTAATGTAGAGTCCCCAAATATTCTATTTATAAGCCAATTGAAGTGTGGTTTTAGTCTGTGAACCATCAATTGACTTACTGCTAGGATACGAACTGCAGGACGCAAAACAAACAAAAAAATAATGTTTTTCATATTGCACGCCACAACGACACTGGCTTCTGATGACTATCGCTCTTGATCTCTGCTCAAAACTATAAATAACATCATCTACATAAGTATACACATACAAAACACACACTCACCTTTACGCACACTACCTCAAATAAAGAAATTACAATTTGCACAAATTCTTAAATAAAAATCGTTCATTTACTGCAAGACCGGCATAAATCAAAAAACTTCTTATTGAGTAAAAAAAGCATTGAAAATAATATAAATTTTCAAAAATAGAGAGACTTTAATATGGCACACATTTTCTAGTACTCAGTTCAAAAACCCGAATTTTTGGACTGTGACAGTCTTGTAGCAAATGAACCAAATATTCTCCACAACAACAAAACATTTATAAGGAGAATTTTGAAAAGACAAAACACTTAAAACAAAAGAAGACTTACAATAACAATAAAATAAAAAACCAACAACTCAGTTTAAGTACAAGTTTAAAACATACATATATACACGTAAATTTGTGCTGATGATTGTAACTGTGGCACCAAAAAAAGAAAGAGCCAACATAAATGAAAGTTAAATCGTATCTATTACATGCACCCCTCACATTGGTGTAAAGCCCCTGCAGGCGTTCATCATCATTGGGGATCTTTCATCTTGTTTGTACGTTTAGAAAACTTGCATTGAAATTAAATGCCTAGAAGTTGTTGTTAGGGCGGCTGATGATGCTTCTTATACCAAATTGTTGTTGGTTTTAGATTTTGGTCTCGGTTTCGGTTTTGTTACCATTTTTATTCATTTGTTTTATGAGGGATTTCAACAAGAAAAAGTGCCTGAGTGCAAAGGTAAGTGAGATTCTCAAATAAAACGTTTGATAGGAAGAAGACATTTTCATACGTACAGAGAGACAGACAGCCACTCTCAGGCAAAAAACAGACCACCCTGCAATTCGGTAGTTCAGTTCTAGTTCAGTTCTAGTTCTAGTTCAGTTCTAGTTCAGTTCTAGTTCAGTTATAGTTCAGTTCTAGTTCAGTTCTAGTTCAGTTCTAGTTCAGTTCTAGTTCAGTTCTAGTTCAGTTCTAGTTCAGTTCTAGTTCAGTTCTAGTTCAGTTCTAGTTCAGTTCTAGTTCAGTTCTAGTTCAGTTCTAGTTCAGTTCTAGTTCAGTTCTAGTTCAGTTCTAGTTCAGTTCTAGTTCAGTTCTAGTTCAGTTCTAGTTCAGTTCTAGTTCAGTTCTAGTTCAGTTCTAGTTCAGTTCTAGTTCAGTTCTAGTTCAGTTCTAGTTCAGTTCTAGTTCAGTTCTAGTTCAGTTCTAGTTCAGTTCTAGTTCAGTTCTAATTTAGTTCTAGTTCAGTTCTAGTTCAGTTCAAGTTCAGTTCTAGTTCAGACGTGGAGAATATGCAGTGTAAAAGGGAGACATTGACTCTGATTGAAACTGATGGGTTCTGCAGGACTAAACATGTCTTACTTCCACAGTGAATGACAGGCAATTGAAACTTAACATTCCATTCAAGTGACAATATATACAAATATTCTGTATGGGTTATCGATTTATTTTCAGCATTGAAAGTGAAAAGAAAAATTAGACTTATCAAGGTCCCTTATTTAATTTTAATTCATAACATGTTTGAATTAGTTTTAACGTTTGAAGGAGTTTAAATAAGTCTTGCATAAATAAATAGTTGTTATTAAGAATTTAAGTTTCAAATTATAGCAGGTTTGATATTATTTCAATATATTTTTAATTCATTCCTTTATATTAGCCTAATCTCCCACTGTTTGTGTAAACAATAGCTAAAATAAAAAAACATGAAACCTAAGAAAGAAGCTTTGAAATTTACACAAAAGCTTACGCCTAAATACATACTATACTAAACGTTTATACTTAACACATACATATCAACACTCATTCATTCTTTCATATACATAAATATGTATGTATATAAAGTGCTGAGAGATAAATAACCTGGGATGAATACCCAGGTGAACACTTTAAGATTTTTTAATGAGTGTGAATGTTTTTACACGTGGCCTGAAAGTGTTTGAGAATTATAAAAAATTAAGGAGGGAAAGGCGAGCGAATTGTGGGTGTTACTTTTCGTTTTTAATTTAAGGGAAGATATTGTAATATCTTGAGTTTTTAGCCGTTTTTTCTTTAAGGTTTTTGAATTATCTTTAAGTGGTAAAACTGAAGTAGCTTATATAATACAGTAAATACGAACTCTTTTAGTTAATTTATTAGTATAACTAATCACAGAAAAGAAGCATAATCTTCAGTCTCATCGAAGTAGTAAATAGAGAAAAACTCTTCGTTAATATTTTAATTATTTTCAATTGTAGTCCCTAGAAATTTCACTTGAAATATTCTTTAAAAATTATTACCTTGTCCTGTTGCCACAATTCATCTTAAAAGTGTGTCCCACATGAATCTATTATTTATATGAGTCTTACTTCCCTATCATTCAGTCTCAGTGTTAGAGCGAGCGTTAGAAAAGGCGAAAGTGTGAGAGTGAGACTCCCATCACCACTGGCAACAACAGCAGCTGCAGAAGCACCACTGAACCTGCAATGAAAAGGAATATTCTTCTACTCAAATGGTACAATGAAAGTAAGAGTGTTCATTCAAAGCTCGAGGGAATAAAATGTAAAATGGTTGTGTTATTTTCTTTATTTCTTCCATTCATTCTTTATTTTTTTATAAATATAAAACGATTCAACAGAAATAAAGAAAAAAACTAAGTTGTTTTTTTTTTTTCTTTAGACAAAAAATTGTTTATAAAAAAAGAAACAAGAAGTGGAATTTAAATGTTGTATTCATGACTATGAATACGATTTTTATTCATATTCCGTATTCAGGCAAACAAGCAATTCTGAAATATTTACGCTGGTTTCTGTATGAATATGAAAATGTTTGTCTGTTTGTATATTCACATTTGTATGTATCTTCAATCACATTTATTATTATTAGTAGTGGCTGGTATTAGTTTGTAAACTTATATTTTTCATTTTTAGATTTTTAACTCAAAAAGGGGGTGACAGTTTTTTTTTATTAAAATGGCTGCTTTTGCTGTTTTGTTTGATAAATTTTTCTTTTTCTTAGCCTTTTTAAAATGCCATTAAAAAGGAAAATTTATATTGGGTTCATTATGATTTTATGAGTACAAATTTATTTTTTTTCTTTGTTTTCTACTTACCTTTTTGTAAGAGCAAAAAAATATTATAATAAGAAAATAAAAAAAAGTGAAAATACATTTACAATTTACAAAGTGTACTTTTTGTAAAAGATGAAAGACACTGAATGTCGCTTTAGGTGTCCAAGAACTTGCAGGCAATTTTTATCAAGATCTCTTGTGTTTTTTATAATAACCACCTGGAGAAAAGAATAATAGTATAAAAAAAACTACTAACTAAACGAACATATAATACCCTACAACAACTAGTAGTAAATTGAAACAGATTTTCGGTATGTTGTTTTCTGGGAATAAATGGATGTAAATACAGGCATTTTTAAGAGGAAATCTACATAAATTCTATAATCGAGCAATCCTTATAGTAATGAACTAGAACTGAACTAGAATTGAACTAGAACTGAACTAGAACTGAACTAGAACTGAACTAGAACTGAACTAGAACTGAACTAGAACTGAACTAGAACTGAACTAGAACTGAACTAGAACTGAACTAGAACTGAACTAGAACTGAACTAGAACTGAACTAGAACTGAACTAGAACTGAACTAGAACTGAACTAGAACTGAACTAGAACTGAACTAGAACTGAACTAGAAACTGAACTAGAACTGAACTAGAACTGAACTAGAACTGAACTAGAACTGAACTAGAACTGAACTAGAACTGAACTAGAACTGAACTAGAACTGAACTAGAACTGAACTAGAACTGAACTAGAACTGAACTAGAACTGAACTAATAACTAGAACTGAACTAGAACTAGAACTAGAACTGAACTAGAACTGAACTAGAACTGAACTAGAACTGAACTAGAACTGAACTAGAACTGAACTAGAACTGAACTAGAACTGAACTAGAACTGAACTAGAACTGAACTAGAACTGAACTAGAACTGAACTAGAACTGAACTAGAACTGAACTAGAACTGAACTAGAACTGAACTAGAAACTGAACTAGAACTGAACTAGAACTGAACTAGAACTGAACTAGAACTGAACTAGAACTGAACTAGAACTGAACTAGAACTGAACTAGAACTGAACTAGAACTGAACTAGAACTGAACTAGAACTGAACTAGAACTGAACTAGAACTGAACTAGAACTGAACTAGAACTGAACTAGAACTGAACTAGAACTGAACTAGAACTGAACTAGAACTGAACTAGAACTGAACTAGAACTGAACTAGAACTGAACTAGAACTGAACTAGAACTGAACTAGAACTGAACTAGAACTGAACTAGAACTGAACTAGAACTGAACTAGAAACTGAACTAGAACTGAACTAGAACTGAACTAGAACTGACGAACTGAACTGACTAGAACTGAACTAGAACTGAACTAGAACTAACTAGAACTGAACTAGAACTGAACTAGAACTGAACTAGAACTGAACTAGAACTGAACTAGAACTGAACTAGAACTGAACTAGAATGAATAGAACTGAACTAGAACTGAACTAGAACTGAACTAGAACTGAACTAGAACTGAACTAGAACTGAACTAGAACTGAACTAGAACTGACTAGAACTGAACTTGAAATGAACTAGAGCTGAACTAGAGCTGAACTAGAACTGTAATATCTAACTCGACCGCTGAACTAATATGTCCATTACAGAAACATGTCATTAACAATGCCTACTGCAGAGTGTGAAGGGTGCAAGATACTCTACAAAGTACATGCTTGTGTTTTTAAGTTTTTTTAGGTTTTGTTTAAATTTTAAAGGTTTCTTTTTGCTTTATTTATTTGTATTTTAAGATGTTTAAAAGATTGCTCAAGTAAACAAGCAAGAGCTTTGTTTAAAGGCATCCAAATAAATTTCTATACCTTTTATCTTTAAGTCCTTAAGGTTTCAAATAATAGGAAGAAAAGGCAGGTGAAGTTTAAGGTGACCTAATTTGTCTACTTTTTTTGCTAATAATAATACTTAAAAAAAGCAATTAGCCTTTGTTGCCACCCTTTTTGGATTAAAAAGGTACAAATTGTTATTTACAATAATAAATAAATACAAAGATTACTTTGTTCCAAGAACAAAATTTATAGAAAAGTGTTGCATTCTATTTATATACATATATAAACTTTAAATAAAATTAAGAAATATTTCTACAAAACTTAAAAAAATGTAAGTTTGGAATCTTAATTTAAATTATTTTCCACAATTTTCTTTTCATTACAGCACTAAATTTAAGTAGACTAGAAGTAAATTTAAATAAAAATTTAAGGGAAATTAATTACAATTAAGGAGTATAAGAAAAAAACAAACAATAACTGCCATTGTAATGAAAACAACAAATACATGAAATATATTAAAAAGTAATTTTCAAATTGAAAATAAAAACAAAAAACTGCAACAAAAGAAAAAAAAAAACAATAAAAAGCTGCCACAAAAGAACTAATACAACAACACCTCCCTAAAAAAAACAGCCAACAATTTCAGAACAAAAACCATGAATGTGAAATCAACGACTTGACAAATTCCAAAACACAACAGTCAATCAAAGTAGTTGCAAAGAGGAGTCAAGAGGAAAAAAACAAGGACTATAAAACGAAACAAAAATTTTTAATAGCCTGCCACAGGGTTAAAGCAACAAACAGAAAAACCTTTAATTGAAAGTTGGCTTTATGAAGGATGAAAAAAACAACTAAAAATGATAAGTTATACAAATGCCAAAAAAGCCAAGAGGCTGTAGAGGTAAATTAATAAAAAGGAAAAACTTTAAAGAAAAACAAAACAAATCAAAACTTTCTTAAAGACACTAAAAAATTTTACGAAATTATTATTAACGACGCTCGCTACCAATGAATGAATCCGCGTTTGTAATTGAAACAACAAAAACAACAACAGCAGCAGCAACAGCAAGACATCATACAGAAACACATTACGTGGTTGGCGTATTGAAGCAGACATTTTCAACGGGAACCCCCACAGCGGCTAAAGCATCATTAACAGCCACAACAACGACAACAACATCATTAGCTACAAACACAACAGTTACTACTACTACTACTGCATACAACATAACAGCAACACAAAAGCGACAAGCTGTTACATTTCTATTAACACTACAACAACCAGCCACACCACCTCTAATAAGAACACAACTACCACCCATAAAATTACGTTTGAGACTACAATTGCTACGACTGCAAAACTACTTTCCTGGCAGCAGTTTAAGTAAAACTACAAATTTAGAATATTTAAGTTGGTGGCTTAAATGTAGTAGTTGTGGCTTTAGTAACACGCTTAAACAAGGCTTCAGATAGCAAAAAAGCATTTTACTTTGGGTTGGTTTCTAAATCTAACATTTAATCTCCCTTTGTCTTGCACTCTACTCTATATATCTCTCTCTGTTTAAAATTTGTCATTTGTGGCTTTGCAGCTCTTTCACACACTCTCTACAACCACCGCTAAGAAAAAATAACGAACTACAAAAAGTTTTTAAACTACTTAAGCTACAACGAATTGTATAACTAATACTAACAACTACGAGATTTCCTTAAAACCGGACAACAACAACAAAACGTTAAATACTTAAAATTTTCTTTAATTATCTATAAAAATTAAAATAATAACATAAAAATTAATAACAATAACTGCAAAGAAAGAAAAACAGCAACAACAATAACATAATGATTGCCATTGTTTCAAAGATTTTTAAAAGTGCTTACATTTTTACTCTGGACAATTGACAGCAAGAGCAGCAGCAGCCAACAAAACAGCAGTAGCAGCAGAACTTTTGCTTTAGAACTAAATTAACAAAACCTCCTGAAAAAAACATAGTAACTGCAAACAAAAACAAAAACTATTGCTTTACCACATTTTTCCTTTAAATACTTCATTGTCATTTTTTCGACTCATATTTCCCAATTCATTGTTTGCTCCTTCGCATGCCAACGGGTAGAAATCATCCATTGCTTTATTAAGGCTTCTTCAAACCACAACATCACTACCACCTACCAAAGCAGCAACAACATCAACAACCACCAACCCTGTCTTTAACAATTGCAGCAAAAAAGGACTTAGACAACAGCAAACAACAACGACGACAACAACAAAACTAAAATTTGTATACATTCAGAAAGAGAGAGTGTGGAACGTAAAGAAAAACAAAAAAGATTTTCAACTTGATCTTTTGTTTTGCATATTTTTGTTTTGTTGTTTCGGTTTTCTTAAACAAAGAGGGCACCAACGAATTTTTGCTCATCGCACCACAAAAAAAAAAAATACAAAATCAAAAACAGCAACAGCAACAAGAACAACTACATAAAGGATATAAGCAGAAAACAAGAACAAAAAAACATCACAAAAGGGGAAATGAGATGAAGTGGTTTCAAGTGGCATTAGATATGATTCTTGTGCTTTCATTCATATCAAGTAAGTACATATGAAATGTTATTGTTATTATTATTATTTTTTCTCTTTTTTGGTTCTTTCTGTTGTTTTATTATTATAGTTGTTGTATTTATTTTAAATACAATACTATGTATTGTCTATGTAAAGTATATGCAAACAACCAAATATAAATCTTTGTATAAACGTTTTGAATTCAATTACAGTGTGGGTTATTTACAAATATTCTTAAATGTGATTTTAGGCAAAAATTCTGAAATCAAAAAATGTTCATATTAATCGTAATTGCGTTTAAATATATTTTACCTTATATAAATATGACCTTTAATACTGAAATTATGGATAGACAGACATTGCACTCTGGGTCGTAAAGCGATTATGTATTAACAGCTCGAAAATAACGTCAAAATTATGATAAATTTCTTACCTATACAATATATACTAAAATTTGAATATATTAGTCTAGTCTATAGTCCAGTCTATAGTCTAGTCTATAGTCTAGTCTATAGTCTAGTCTATAGTCTAGTCTAGTCTAGTCTAGTCTAGTCTAGTCTAGTCTAGTCTAGTCTATAGTCTAGTCTATAGTCTAGTCTATAGTCTAGTCTATAGTCTAGTCTATATATAGACTAGACTATAGACTAGACTATAGACTAGACTATAGACTAGACTATAGACTAGACTATAGACTAGACTATAGACTAGACTATAGACTAGACTATAGACTAGACTATAGACTAGACTATAGACTAGACTATAGACTAGACTATAGACTAGACTATAGACTAGACTATAGACTAGACTATAGACTAGACTATAGACTATAGTCTAGTCTATAGTCTAGTCTATAGTCTAGTCTATAGTCTAGTCTATAGTCTAGTCTATAGTCTAGTCTATAGTCTAGTCTATAGTCTAGTCTATAGTCTAGTCTATAGTCTAGTCTAGTCTAGTCTATAGTCTAGTCTATAGTCTAGTCTATAGTCTAGTCTATAGTCTAGTCTATAGTCTAGTCTATAGTCTAGTCTATAGTCTAGTCTAGTCTAGTCTATAGTCTAGTCTATAGTCTAGTCTATAGTCTAGTCTATAGTCTAGTCTATAGTCTAGTCTATAGTCTAGTCTATAGTCTAGTCTATAGTCTAGTCTATAGTCTAGTCTAGTCTATAGTCTAGTCTATAGTCTAGTCTATAGTCTAGTCTATAGTCTAGTCTATAGTCTAGTCTATAGTCTAGTCTATAGTCTAGTCTATAGTCTAGTCTATAGTCTAGTCTATAGTCTAGTCTATAGTCTAGTCTATAGTCTAGTCTATAGTCTAGTCTATAGTCTAGTCTATAGTCTAGTCTATAGTCTAGTCTATAGTCTAGTCTATAGTCTAGTCTATAGTCTAGTCTATAGTCTAGTCTATAGTCTAGTCTATAGTCTAGTCTATAGTCTAGTCTATAGTCTAGTCTATAGTCTAGTCTATAGTCTAGTCTATAGTCTAGTCTATAGTCTAGTCTATAGTCTAGTCTATAGTCTAGTCTATAGTCTAGTCTATAGTCTAGTCTATAGTCTAGTCTATAGTCTAGTCTATAGTCTAGTCTATAGTCTAGTCTATAGTCTAGTCTATAGTTATCTAGTCTAGTATAGTCTAGTCTATAGTCTAGTCTATAGTCTAGTCTATAGTATAGTAGTCTAGTCTATAGTCTAGTCTATAGTCTAGCCTATAGTCTAGTCTATAGTCTAGTCTATAGTCTAGTCTATAGTCTAGTCTATAGTCTAGTCTATAGTCTAGTCTATAGTCTAGTCTATAGTCTAGTCTATAGTCTAGTCTATAGTCTAGTCTATAGTCTAGTCTATAGTCTAGTCTATAGTCTAGTCTATAGTCTAGTCTATAGTCTAGTCTATAGTCTAGTCTATAGTCTAGTCTATAGTCTAGTCTATAGTCTAGTCTATAGTCTAGTCTATAGTCTAGTCTATAGTCTAGTCTATAGTCTAGTCTATAGTCTAGTCTATAGTCTAGTCTATAGTCTAGTCTATAGTCTAGTCTATAGTCTAGTCTATAGTCTAGTCTATAGTCTAGTCTATAGTCTAGTCTATAGTCTAGTCTATAGTATAGTCTATAGTCTAGTCTATAGTCTAGTCTATAGTCTAGTCTAGTCTATAGTCTAGTCTAGTCTATAGTCTAGTCTATAGTCTAGTCTAGTCTATAGTCTAGTCTAGTCTATAGTCTAGTCTATAGTCTAGTCTATAGTCTAGTCTATAGTCTAGTCTATAGTCTAGTCTATAGTCTAGTCTATAGTCTAGTCTATAGTCTAGTCTATAGTCTAGTCTAGTCTATAGTCTAGTCTAGTCTATAGTCTAGTCTAGTCTATAGTCTAGTCTATAGTCTAGTCTATAGTCTAGTCTATAGTCTAGTCTATAGTCTAGTCTATAGTCTAGTCTATAGTCTAGTCTATAGTCTAGTCTATTGTCTAGTCTATAGTCTAGTCTATAGTCTAGTCTATAGTCTAGTCTATAGTCTAGTCTATAGTCTAGTCTATAGTCTAGTCTATAGTCTAGTCTATGTCTAGTCTATAGTCTAGTCTATAGTCTAGTCTATAGTCTAGTCTATAGTCTAGTCTATAGTCTAGTCTATAGTCTAGTCTATAGTCTAGTCTATAGTCTAGTCTATAGTCTAGTCTATAGTCTAGTCTATAGTCTAGTCTATAGTCTAGTCTATAGTCTAGTCTATAGTCTAGTCTATAGTCTAGTCTATAGTCTAGTCTATAGTCTAGTCTATAGTCTAGTCTATAGTCTAGTCTATAGTCTAGTCTATAGTCTAGTCTATAGTCTAGTCTATAGTCTAGTCTATAGTCTAGTCTATAGTCTAGTCTATAGTCTAGTCTATAGTCTAGTCTATAGTCTAGTCTATAGTCTAGTCTATAGTCTAGTCTATAGTCTAGTCTATAGTCTAGTCTATAGTCTAGTCTATAGTCTAGTCTATAGTCTAGTCTATAGTCTAGTCTATAGTCTAGTCTATAGTCTAGTCTATAGTCTAGTCTATAGTCTAGTCTATAGTCTAGTCTATAGTCTAGTCTATAGTCTAGTCTATAGTCTAGTCTATAGTCTAGTCTATAGTCTAGTCTATAGTCTAGTCTATAGTCTAGTCTATAGTCTAGTCTATAGTCTAGTCTATAGTCTAGTCTATAGTCTAGTCTATAGTCTAGTCTATAGTGTAGTCTATAGTCTAGTCTATAGTCTAGTCTATAGTCTAGTCTATAGTCTAGTCTATAGTCTAGTCTATAGTCTAGTCTATAGTCTAGTCTATAGTCTAGTCTAGTAGTCTAGTCTATAGTCTAGTCTATAGTCTAGTCTATAGTCTAGTCTATAGTCTAGTCTATAGTCTAGTCTATAGTCTATAGTCTAGTCTATAGTCTAGTCTATAGTCTAATCTATAGTCTAGTCTATAGTCTAGTCTATAGTCTAGTCTATAGTCTAGTCTATAGTCTAGTGAATAGTCTAGTCTTTAATCTAGTCATTGTTTGAGAAAATTTCTCAATTCTTGAAAATATTTTCGACGATTGTTTCGGAAGTTTGCTCATAATATTTTGTTTTGGTACTTTTTTTGCTTCTAATTCACAAACCTTACACTTATTTCCAGAACTGTATTTATATTTATAAATATCTTTCTTTTCCTTTACTTTGAATTATTTTTAGTTCAAAAAAATCATTCACCATGACCATAACAGTCGTAAAAGGAGACTATATTCAAAAAAACAACGTTTGAATTTCAGAAAAGGAAAAAAAGACAAAAATAATAATGAAATGAAACAAATGATGATATTGAGGTCAAATATCATATTTCAAACTATAACATACAAATATACAAACACTTATTCTAAAAATATGATACATTTGTAATAATGTATTCAAGAATAATAGCTCTTTGGACTCGGTAGTGATTTTAAATACATAATTGTATTTTCTTTCTCTAGCATCTTTCTAACTAACATTTAAATAAAACTTATAAATGAACTTAGTTCTTCAATTTCCCTTTTGTAAATATGAACACTTATGCATTCTATTTCATAAAGGGATTTTATATTGCAGTTTGTTTCGAAATATTTCTCATATTTTTTTTTTTTCTTAATCTAGTGGAAGCAATTTTTAGTTTTATGTCATAATATGAAATGAGAAATGTGAAAAAATTATAATGTGTAGAAAAAATTTAATTTATTATTGCAAACGTTGAATTGTGAGTATAAGATTTATTTTTAGGAAAAAGAAAAATTGCATTGTTAAATTTAGGAGAAATAATAAGTTTTTTGGGGAGGGGGAGAATTATGCAATTTTAGGTTAATGTTTTGATGTTAATAAGAATATTTATTTGCAATTTTATGATTAGAAATGAAAACTTATGTTTTAATTGATTTATTAGTGCAACAGTACGTATGAGACATATGTACGGGAAACTTACCTTTGCATTAAGTATACGCTCTAGAGTGCAAAAACAGAATGAAATTTTTAAAATAAGACATGAATGATCATGATTAAATGAAAATCTAAAAGAAGCATATTTTGGTACTTCTTTATTCATCAAATGGTACTATAATATTGAATCTAGGTACATAAAATAAACCATGTAAAGTCTTGATTGAATTTAAGAATAGTTCCACTATTTTCTTCTTGGTTCTTCTTCTTTCTAAATTGAAATTTCTCTAAATACCTGATATTTTTTACTAATATTTGTGTTTTATATAAATATATATTCCCCAACAACACAAATATTTTAAATAAAACTAAAAAATAACTTTAAACAAACATTTAAAAGTTTAATCAAAATGCATATACATGTGTAATAGCAATATGTATACCTACTTTATTATATTTTCTACATCCGGTAGAAATTTATTCAAACTCTTACAAACACTGAAACGTTCATTTATTTATTCATACCAAAATAAATAAATTCATGCAAATGTATGTATGTGGTGGCGATGATAGTGGTAGAGTTGCAGCAGAAACCAAACAGCAACTTCTCTACTCCCAGCATTCATCATAAGTTACGACAAATGTTGCCAAAGTCCACTAAAGGAGAAAATATACTAGAGACTGCATACATACTCATTCACTCACACATATATACATATAATTTTATACCAAACTCCAGCAATCATATGCAAAACGGAAAAAGGATATTTTTTTACACACAATCAAAATTTTCTGTTCTATATGTATATGAACTTTTGCATTTGTATTTGTAGGTGATAAATGTCTTGTGTTTTATGTATTTCATTTTTTGTATTTAATAAAATCAGAGCCAGAACCCCAACAAAAAACTCATAATAAAATGAATTCGTATGTTTTTTTATGTGAGTGTGTGTGTAATGTATATTTTTTGTTAGTGGTAAAGCAGTGCAACATGTTTTGGTAGTGCCACAACACAACCATTCATACATGTGTCTGTTCGTATTCCAATATATATTTTTGATTTATTTATAGACTACTAGCCAGACTATTAATAATTCAAATATTTTATATTGTTTTTCTGTTTGTTTGTTAAGGAAATAAAGTTGAATTGAAAATAAATACGAAGTATAGTTTTTAATAAAGCGAAAAATTGTTTTACGCCGAGTATGCAAATGGTAGACGGATATTGAAACATGAGTAAGTTTATAAGGAGTCATTTCAACAAATTTCAGGTATTTGAGAGAGCAGGCACGTGTCCTCTTCGTAAAAAGGACATTAAAGTTGAAATAAGTTAAATCGACGGCTTTAAATTTGTGACTATGTATTTACATTATATGTATAATACACTTTAAAGAACATACTCGGTGCGTATGAGTATTAATAAATTAAGTATACGCACTGTTAACATACATTTTTAGATGAGAGGATTTATTTACATCCTTGTTCCCTTTTTTATACATCGAATTATTGACCTTGTTTTCACCGAATTATTGACCTTGTTTTCACTAGATTCTCAGTCGAATTATAGATATGTCCGTCTGTCTGCCTGTTAAAAACGCTGTTATAATTAAGTTGTTGGAGGTTAAAAATTTCTAAAAATATTCTCTATTGAAAATATTGATCCATAATGTCATCTAGCCCCCATACAAATTATACCCCCCGGAATACATAATGCATTTTATGTTAGTTTTATGTACTCACAAATCTCCTTTATTTGCTCTTCTTCTCTGAAACACCAAGACAATTTTTACAGTTTTTCTCTTCCCTCTTTGTTTTATTATCAATTTATCTTATTTTATAAATTTTTATATTTGTTTTACAATATTATTTCTTATACTGTTCCTCAACAAACTATTTGTTATCTTGCAAAAATATTTGATCAATTCTCTAATATTTAACTACTTCTATATAATAACATATTCTCTGTTCATTATAGAAATTATTTAAAAAAAAAAAAAATCCTTTTTCAAATAAAGAAAAATATGTACGTAGCAATTAAACAATTTATCTCTTCACTTGTTTTTCCCCAAATTTCTATAATAATTTTCATGCAATTTATTACAACATTGAGCCACTTTGTACAGTTGTACCAGCAATTGAGTAGAGTATTTCACACCCATTTTATGGGGAACAAATAGTAAAAACAACGACTACTGCAAAAGAAATATATATAAAATAAATATATAGAAAAAATGTCCTTCAAGAGCATTATCACATTAAATTGAATAAGAGAATTGAGCTGAATTATATTTCAAGAAACATATGTATGTACGTATAATAGTGCCAAGTACTTTCATAAGCTTTGGGACATTTTTATTCATTTCCAGTCAAAATATTATTTACTTACGTAATGGATTTTCGTCAAATTCGGTAATTAACCAACTAATCGATTGTTAATAAACTAGATAACTCGGTTATAGACTAGTCTAACAGCTAATCCATAGTCTACTAAGTCGATAGACTACTCAGTGGAATAGTAAATAAAATAGTCAATAGAATTGTTAATGGAAAATTAATATATTAGTCAAGAGATTAATCAATATACTAATCAATAGACTATACAACAGACTTATCAATTTTGTATTCTGTAGTGAATTCTAAAATAGAGAAAACAGTGTATTCCATAGTCCCAACTGTAATAGACAATAGTCTATTCTATAGTCTAGAATATGGTCTATTCTAAATTAGCAGTTCTAGAGTATACTATAGTCGCAACCATCTCCATTCTATAGTCTAGACAATAGCCTATTCCTTAGCCGAGAATATAGTCTATTGTATAGTCTAGACTACAGTAGTTCTATAGTCGAGTATATAGCCTTTCTATAGTCAAACCTATAGTTTTTCTTTAGTCGAGACTATAGTCTTTCTATTCTATAGTCAAGACTATAGTCTATTCCATAGTCGAATCAATAGTCTATTTTATAGTCGAGACTATAGTCTATTTCATAGTCGAGACTATAGTCTATAGTATAGTCGAGACAAAATTCAATTCCATAGTATACTCTTCAATAGTATCTATAGTGTTTCTATAGTCGAGACAACAGTCTTTCTTTAGTCGAGACTATAGTCTTTCTAGAGTTGAGACTATAGTTTTTCATTAGTCGATACTATAGACTTTCTATTCTATAGTCGAGACTATAGTCTATTTCATAGTCGAGACTATAGTCTATAGTATAGTCGAGACAATAGTATTTCTTTAGTCGAGACTATAGTCTTTCTATAATCGAGTATGTAGTTTTTTTTATAGTCGAGACTAGTTTTTCTTTAGTCCAGACTATAGCCTTTCTATAGTCGAGTAGACTATAGTCTTTCTAGAAGTGAGACTATAGTTTCTCATTAGTCGATACTATAGTCTTTCTATTCTATAGTCGAGACTATAGTCAATTCCATAGTCGAATCAATAGTCTATTTCATAGTCGAGACTATAGTCTATAGTCTAGACAATATTCCATTGTATACTCCTCATTAGTATCTATAGTTTTTCCATAGTCGAGATTATAGTCTGTTATAAACTAAGTATTTCCTATTCTATAATGGAGACTAAAGCCTATAGTCGAGATTATAATACATTATAATACAGCAGTCTATTTTATAGTCTAGAATAGTCTATTCTTTAACATAAAATAGCATAATCTATAGTCAAGACTATAATAGACAATAGTCTATTATAATGTCAATACTTAATTCTATCCTGTATATATAATAGACAATATCCTATTCTATAAACGAAACTATAATCTAGTCAATAGTCTATTCTATAATTGAGACTATACTCGAAACTATAGCCTATTGTATAGTCGATTCTATAACAGTCTCTAGCCTATTCTATAGTCAGGAAGTATGTCCTATAGGCAAGATTATAATCTAGTCTATTACAAACTCAAGATTATAGTTTATTTTAGAGTCGTGACAATAGTATATCCTATAGTCGAGACTATAGAGTATTCTATTGTCCAGGTCGATTGCATAGGCGAAACTATAACATGGATTATATTCCATTCAAGTCAAGACCATAGTCTGGTCTAAGGTTGACTACAGTCTTTTGTATAGGCGATACTATAGTCTGTTCTATAATCAAGACTGTAGTTTTTTCTAAAGTCAAGATTTTTGACTATTCTTTCGAGACGATAATTGATTATAAAATATGGACTATTTAGACAATCAACTACTCAATGGTCTAGTTAACACACTTACGAGAGTATAGTCCAGTTGCCAATAGTCCAGTTGACAATAGTCCAGTTGACACACTTGTCAAGAAACTAAACAATCCCTTTATAGACTAGACTAGTGAATAAACTAGTCTATAGACTACTTAATACACAAGTCAACAGATTGTTCTTTAGAAATCGTCTATAGACTGGTTGATAAAATAATTCAATAATAACTCTACCCCAACTTATGAAAGTACTAGGTACAAATGTTTACAAACAACAAATAAATCCATGGAGTACCATGTTTAAATGAATAACTAAGTTCTTTTATAAATATTAATATTTCCATTTTTTTTTCCTTTCAGTTATAAAAATATTTTCCATACAACTTATTAGTAAATTACTTGTACCTGTTATTATGTCCAATGGGATGTATGAATGGAATTGAAATTACAAGTTTATCGTCCTATATACACAAGTACTTGTGTTTGATGCCCTTTTTTAAGGATATGTGTATGTACATACAGAATTAAAGAAGTACAAGAGGGTGTATGTTTTTCGTCTGTTTCATTCATTTTGCAAACCAATAAACAATGTAATAAAATTTATTGAATATGAAAAGCAATTTCTGATGATAATAGTATTTACTTATTTATTCGTCCATATCAATTGCTATATCAATTCAATAAAAATAACAAAAACATGAACAAGTTTTTCTTTTTCATTTCTACTATATGTAAACTTTTCTTTAGCACCCAAAAAAAAAAATTATACTAACTACAGAAATAATAAAAAGAAACAATTGTTACGTTACATAGTCAGCCGTGTGTGTGTGCTTGTATGTGTATTTCTGCTAGAGAAAGGATGTATAAATTGAATAGGAAAAAGGATATAATATATTTTCGAGAAAGAAAAATCTACAACTCTCATTTATACTTGTATGTGGATGTAAGCAATACAACATGTGTTATACTCTGGTTTTTTAAATATATTTCAGTGTATGTGTGTGTGTTCATTTTTGCATGTATGATAAATTGCAATTTTTTTTACAATTTAAAATATTATACACCTCATTCCTGTCTTGTGTTGCTCTACCACTACTACTATTTTTTACATGCTGCTCTTCCTCCTTTTTTTTCTAAATCTTGGAGTTGTTCATCATTTCCATGAAATCTGTAGTTGAGTGTACAACTGTATCGAAAATCCGTAACAGCTGTAGGGAAATGCATGTGGAAAATTTCGTTTTTTTTTTTGTTTGCTTTTCATCTCTACTTTAGTTTTCATTTTATATTGATGTCATGAATAAATTGTAATACATTCACACTTAGTTTTTGTCTGGTTTAAAAAAGTTGAAGTAATAATGGAATGTATGTGAAAAAAAAAAACTAAAAATTTACATTGTTACTTCATTGCATTTGTGGAAATTACTGACACATATCCTTAACAAATGCATACGGACAGAGAGTTGTATAAAGGGTTTTCCAAGATTTATATAAGTTTTGAAAATTATATTTTGAAAGCTCATAGTTTAAAACGTATTTAGGCATAAAGCGCGCCTTTTAAGCTTAATAACTCGTTTTTATTTTCACAAGTAACACGTGATTTAGAAACAACCAAAATAAGCTCGTTGTAATGTTCTCTCTCTACCTACCTCAGGGTTAGAGCATTCATGGTGCTAAGGGAGCATTTGAAATAAGAGTATTTTAAACCTTAGGTAAATTTTGGATTCCCCTTTACTTTTACTCCAAACATGTGTAAATCTCTAGAACAAAATTCTTTTTTTGTAGTTTAAAGGTTTGGGAATGGATGGTTTTTTTTTGTTTTTCCATAAAGTGACAGCATATTGGAGTTTAGTAATACGAGTGGATTTTAAGGTTACTTTATCTTTATAGGGACAAGCTGTTTTTTCAAATAACTAAGTGTAGTTCAAATGCATGTAAATTTGTAAGTGACACGAAAATATTTACTAAATTCAATATTGTAAAACAAATATTGGTTAAAATACTGTTCAACATGAAATTTTTTGTACTCTATACGGAGAATAAGACAATAATTTGCCAAAATAAAATATAGAGAGAATTACAAATAGCGGGAGTTTCTATTGAAATACGCATCCATAGGGAAATTGTTCTGATAGGCGCTCGTTTAAGAGCTGGTTTTGAATAAAGTATAAACTTAAGAATATTCTATAGTCACGACTATAGTATATACTATAGTCGTACTATCTTCTAGTATATAGCTTATACTGTAATCAATACTATAGTCTATTCTAGAGACGAGACTATAGTCGAGACTATAGATTATTCCAAAGTTGAGACTATAGGCTGTTTTATATTCGAGGCAATTTCTCTTTCAAAAATCTAGACTATAGTCGGGACTATAACATATACTATAGTCGAGACCATATTTTATTATATAATCGTCACCCATATTCAGCATTTCGATTACGTTTACGCATTAAGTTAAGCAACGATCGAAAAATGGCATTCCAATAAAAAACTGAATCGCAAGGAAAAGAAGAAGCCATTCCATTTCGTTTCAATGCTTTACGCATGTGCGCATGCTGCGTTACGATCGTACCTACGTTTTTGTAAGTTGTTGTTTAGGTGGCGGAGAGTCAAATCAAAATGCAGAATACCAAAGTTGCCAAACGGTGAAGATTTCGATTCGAATTGAAATGCATAATAGGGGCCAGTATACTTTATAACCGAGTCTATATTCTATTCTTATGGTGAGATTTTTCTATGGTAGAAACGTGGTTTAATCTAAAGTAGAGACTATGATCGAAATTGTAGTCCATTCCATATTCGAGACTATAGTCTACTCTACTCTCTGAGTATCCTGTAGCCATTACTGTAGTCCTATAGTATAGACGAGACTATAGTCCATTCTAAAGACGAGACTTTATTATATGTATTCTATAATCAGGAATAAGGTTTATTACAAAGTCGAGACTATAGCATGTTCTATAGTCGAGGATATATCTCTTTATAAAATGTAGACTATATTATATATTCTAAAGTAGAGACTATAATCTATTATATTATCTAGATTATAGTATATTTTTTAAACGTTTCTATAGTCTATTGCTAAGACGAGTCCATTCTATAGTCGAAACTATAGTTTAATCTGGAGTCGAGATTATATTTTATATTCGAGACTATAGTCTATTCTAAAATCGAGTCTTTAGTCTATTGGAAGGTCTATACTATTCTATAGTTGAAACTATAGTTTATTCTAAATTTGGGATATTATATTCTATATTCAGACTACAGTTTATTTAAAAGCTCAGATTATTGTCTATGCTTTAGTCGGGACCATAGTCGTATAGATAAGGTTATAGTTTTTTTAGTCGCAATCGGACTATAGTCTATTATATAGTCAAGTCTACAGACAATTTTTTTTATCAAGAATATATTCTACTAACGAGTCTATTCTACACTCTGGACTATAGTGGAGAACTATATAAAGTATTGCATGTATCTAGTCTACATTATAACAATAATTCCCTCAAACTGTATGCCATCATCCAGATTACTCAAAAAGTGTTTTCAATTTAAATAAATATTTGTAATTTTTGGTTTAACCATTACCAATTTTGAAAAAAACTTTAAATCCAAATAGAATTTCTCATATACAATCAATCTTCTTGTTAAATTCTCTATAATGTAAGATAATTTAAGTTTAATTTACGCTTAACATTACGCTTTGCAAAAGAAAAATTTTGTATAGCAATGCATTTTTTCTACAGCCAACATTTTTCATTTCATTTTATAATTAATAAGAAATCTGTCTTGTATTTCTTTCCATTTTATTGCTTTGAATGGCAAGATTTAAACGGAAAACACCCACAGCATATTTTTCTTCGTTTGTTAACAGACTTTATAGTCTTATTACTTGTTAAAAATTGCGACATAAAAATACTTATTATAGACAGTAGATACACTGAAAGAAATAACTATAGAAATAAGGAATGAACATAAATCTGAATACATATTTTGAATAAAACCACATAACTTCTAGTATCTAAGAAACAAATTTTTTATTTTTGTATAGTTTTTCCCATAAAATACAAAATCTTTAAGAAATAATCATGTTACCAAGGTAATTTTGTTATGTATATGCTATTTTAAAAGAAAATAATTGAATTTCCCTGCGTCTGTCACCCCTTTTCTTTAACATACTTATCAACCACTAAAACTATAAAAGTAATTCGATTTTTATTTATCTGTATGTTATTCTTTTAAAATTTTATTAAATCTTACAACAACAAAAACTACTTTCACATATTCCTTTCTTTTTCGCTTTAATACACTGAACCACAATATCACATAAGTATGTATGTGTGTAAGGGAGAGATGATAGTGGAAATAAATACGAGTATATAAAATAAAATCAACAGCTCTTTGTTACCCGGCAGTGATTGGAACTAGTAGACTAGACTATAGACTAGACTAATAGACTAGACTATAGACTAGACTATAGACAAGACTATAGACTAGACTATAGACTAGACTATAGACTAGACTATAGACTAGACTATAGACTAGACTATAGACTAGACTATAGACTAGACTATAGACTAGACTATAGACTAGACTATAGACTAGACTATAGACTAGACTATAGACTAGACTATAGACTAGACTATAGACTAGACTATAGACTAGACTATAGACTAGACTATAGACTAGACTATAGACTAGACTATAGACTAGACTATAGACTAGACTATAGACTAGACTATAGACTAGACTATAGACTAGACTATAGACTAGACTATAGACTAGACTATAGACTAGACTATAGACTAGACTATAGACTAGACTATAGACTAGACTATAGACTAGGACTATAGACTAGACTATAGACTAGACTATAGACTAGACTATAGACTAGACTATAGACTAGACTATAGACTAGACTATAGACTAGACTATAGACTAGACTAGACTAGACTAGACTATAGACTAGACTATAGACTAGACTATAGACTAGACTATAGACTAGACTATAGACTAGACTATAGACTAGACTATAGACTAGACTATAGACTAGACTATAGACTAGACTATAGACTAGACTATAGACTAGACTATAGACTAGACTATAGACTAGACTATAGACTACTTAGACTAGACTATAGACTAGACTATAGACTAGACTATAGACTAGACTATAGACTAGACTATAGACTAGACTATAGACTAGACTATAGACTAGACTATAGACTAGACTATAGACTAGACTATAGACTAGACTATAGACTAGACTATAGACTAGACTATAGACTAGACTATAGACTAGACTATAGACTAGACTATAGACTAGACTATAGACTAGACTATAGACTAGACTATAGACTAGACTATAGACTAGACTATAGACTAGACTATAGACTAGACTATAGACTAGACTATAGACTAGACTATAGACTAGACTATAGACTAGACTATAGACTAGACTATAGACTAGACTATAGACTAGACTATAGACTAGACTATAGACTAGACTATAGACTAGACTATAGACTAGACTATAGACTAAACTATAGACTAGACTATAGACTAGACTATAGACTAGACTATAGACTATAGACTAGACTATAGACTAGACTATAGACTAGACTATAGACTAGACTATAGACTAGACTATAGACTAGACTATAGACTAGACTATAGACTAGACTATAGACTAGACTATAGACTAGACTATAGACTAGACTATAGACTAGACTATGGACTAGACTGTAAACTAGACTATAGAGACTATAGACTAGACTATAGACTAGACTATAGACTAGACTATAGACTAGACTATAGACTAGACTATAGACTAGACTATAGACTAGACTATAGACTAGACTATAGACTAGACTATAGACTAGACTATAGACTAGACTATAGACTAGACTATAGACTAGACTATAGACTAGACTATAGACTAGACTATAGACTAGACTATAGACTAGACTATAGACTAGACTATAGACTAGACTATAGACTAGACTATAGACTAGACTATAGACTAGACTGTAGACTAGACTATAGACTAGACTATAGACTAGACTATAGACTAGACTATAGACTAGACTGTAGACTAGACTATAGACTAGACTATAGACTAGACTATAGACTAGACTATAGACTAGACTATAGACTAGACTATAGACTAGACTATAGACTAGACTATAGACTAGACTATAGACTAGACTATAGACTAGACTATAGACTAGACTATAGACTAGACTATAGACTAGACTATAGACTAGACTATAGACTAGACTATAGACTAGACTAGACTATAGACTAGACTAGACTATAGACTAGACTAGACTAGACTAGACTAGACTAGACTAGACTAGACTAGACTAGACTAGACTAGACTAGACTAGACTAGACTAGACTAGACTAGACTAGACTAGACTAGACTAGACTAGACTAGACTAGACTAGACTAGACTAGACTATAGACTAGACTACTCTACTAGACTAGACTAGACTAGACTAGACTAGACTAGACTAGACTAGACTAGACTAGACTAGACTAGACTAGACTAGACTAGACTAGACTAGACTAGAATAGACTAGACTAGACTAGACTAGACTAGACTATAGACTAGACTATAGACTAGACTATAGACTAGACTATAGACTAGACTATAGACTAGACTATAGACTAGACTATAAACTAGACTATAGACTAAACTATGGACTATCAGAGACTATAGTATATTATCTATTGAAATATATAGTTTATTCTACAACGTCTACTGTAGTCTTTTCTGCAGTACCGACTATATTTATATAGCCAATACTATAGAACATTTATGGTCGATTCTATGGACTATTCTATAGTGGAGTATATAAGTAATCTATTCTATAGTTGAAACTCGTATGTTCTACAGTCCACTTTATGTCCTTTTCTACAAACAAAATTATACTATAGTCACTTATCTTGGCTGTGGACTATTCTATATTAGAACATTAATTTGTGGACTTTGTACACTTTTGGTCCACAAATCGTTTGGGTAGTATGAATTTTGGCAAACCTTCAGAACTGCTGGCTAAATTTGGCTTTTAGAACATAAGGCATTATATCCGCTTCGTATTACTTATAAAATACTTAATGGCAAAAAAATGCGAAATAAAATGTAGTGTAAGTCGTTTTTTAGATGGTGGAGTAAATGGTTTAGTATATTTATATGTATGTCAAATAGATTTAAAGGAATAAATTCATTAAAAAACTTTGTAATACTTCCCCATATTAGTTATTTTTCAAATTTAGGAGAAAAAATTTCTGACCAATATTTTTGAATATCGAAATAAATTTAAAATATTAGCTACCCTTTCCTTAGATTTACATCAGTTATATTTTCAGACCTGGCAGTTCATTGGATGTTCACAACTAACTTAATAGTTAAGTGATATGTTTTCCTTCTTTTACACCACTGCCCTTTAATAGTATTGTAGATATATATTTATTGAATTTATTGTTTGTTATACGCTAAATTCAACTTTCTTTCACATGCGAGTACTTATTTACTACAAACATACAAACAAATATGTGTGGTCACATACCATAACTACCTAAGTCGATTTAAGAAGAAAAACTAAACATTTATTTTTAACAAAAATTTTGAGAATGTCTAAAGGCAAAAACATATTAATGCAATCCACAATGATTATTGTTCGACAACATATAGTATTTTACAAAAATATATTCCGAACTCAACTTAGGCTATTATTGCTTTTAACCATCGTTATGTTTGGCAATATTTCGATATTATGTAAACCCTTTTTATAAATCGTTGTTATTTTTATAAATTTCTTTTCCTTGTATAGAAATATGTGAATACACACATCCGCACAAACATATTTTTGTTGCTAAATTTTTTTTTCTTTTTTTGGATTGTTAAGACAAGTTTAATGTGTATTTGTGTGTTTTGTATATAAAATTCTTTTTGTAGTACAAAAATTCATGCTTTTCCACATCGTTAGCATCGTAACGAAATAGTGAACTATTTTTACACTGTCTTCAAGGGGGTGCAAATTCGATAAAGGAAATAATGCACATTGGGATCAATTGCAATATTGTTAAGAAATTTTGAGACTTTTAAGCGTTTTTTAAATATGTGATTTTGAAGAGCAACTTAAATCTTTGGTTCTTTAAAAGAATTTGTCAAACATTTTTTTTTCACCAAAATCGAAATTTTTATAAAGTAATTACTTCCGTTTACAACAGAAAATCTATCTAATACCGAAAATAGTATTTTAAATTTAATAATGAAATAGTATGACGAATGTTTTGTAGACATCAGTCCAAAAAACCGAATTATGGATTATGTCAGTCTTGTAGTAAATAATAATCACTCAGATTTATTGATTTTTTCATACATTCATACTACACTACGTATGAGTGTTATTTAATTATTTTGCATAATAAATATCAATCATACGTATAGTAGTTTTATAAAATTTAATAAAATAAAAAAAATTAAATTGAAATTAATTGTAATTTCCAAAATATGTATAATTTATAATACAGTAGTTATACGTGTTTATAATCTGCACAGTAGGGCACTCACTATTATACTCTTCATCTTCGTGAAAAGGCTTTATATGAGTTGTTGACATAGTTTCCACCATATACAGGCCTGTCACAGAATTCCATTCCCATCGAAAATTTATAGTAAATATCTTGTTTTAAACTGAAGAAAAAAACAAAAATTACAAACATTATTCAACTTTAAAATGGTTTCAGTCGAAGTTTTTTGGAAAAATTTTAAGAAAAGAGAAAATTTAAAAAATGTAGAAAAAAGGTAAAATTTTGAACAACATCGCAGTATAATTGGTTTTTTTCAAAAAGAATAATTTTTACCACGTATGAGTGATATTTAATTATATTGCATAATAAGTAACAATCATACGTATAGTTGCACAAATTAGATGTTTTTAACAAAAACAAATTTCATGTAATTTCAAATAGATTTGACTAAGGAAGCTTACTTAGTACAAATTATAAGTTTAAATTATAAGTATTTATGGTCTGCACAGTGGGTGACTATCGCTTTTTAAAATGTTATTTGCCCAACTGAGTTAAAATAAAAGAACTAAAACAAATCAAGTTCTGGCCAAAATTTACACTTGGATCGAGGCTAGCCAAAAGGCAAGCAAAGTAAGAACGTATTTTCTCCATTAAGATTTTCTCTGTAAAAATGTTTACATTTCAGAACAATATAAAATTGTTAAATATAACTAAAAGAAAATTTATTTGAAATTAATCCAGCCGCTTATAAATTGCATAGAGGTTCTAACTAAAAGTACAAAACTGTTTAATTAAATGCATTAATATTTTTATTGTATAAAAAACCACATTATTAAATGCAACCCATTATGATAAAATAATTCAATTTGTTAACGACCTTCAAACGATCGTAAACAGGGGAATTACAGAAATGTGTTAACAGTGTGTAAATGTATAAAACTATAAGTATTACAAAATATATTAGTATTTATATTTTTATATGTAAATGTGTGAGTTTTAAGATATTTGTTGTATACTACTACATTTGCATTATCATGACACTTATACACATTGAAGGTATCTACCTACACTTCCATCGTTTTTTCGTACATATTTCAACATTTTACAAGACATTGTTGTATGCATATTTTTCCGCCTGACAAATTCTATATAACAATGTGTTAAGTTTTTTGTTGTTGTAACTTTTACTGATGCTGCTGCTGTTGTTTCTTATAGTTTCCACTTCATCTTTTACTTTGAGAATAAAATTATGTACATATTTCTTGTGCGTTTCTTTTTTACTTTGCATTTATGTGCCAGCAGTTTTACAATGAGTTAATGTATCCTTTGAAGACAGAATTTTACAAAATATTTTATACTTTTGTTGATTTGACATGTAATATGTTTAAAGAAGACATTAATCATCTAAAGGTAAGACGTAAGAAGTAATGTTCCATAAGAAGTAGTCATTTAACTGTTAAGAAGTAATCTCTTGTGGAGTCTTCATTACCTTAATAAAAAATTAAATTCATTAGTTTGATTATATCACCCAATACGACAGGGCTCTTTCTTATTTAAAGTGTAAGTGTATGTATACTGACCTTCTTAGTTTGCATTGGTATTTTAGAAATACAAACATAGTTTTACTTTTAATAAGTATGTGTAAATATGTATGTATTTACATAAGCATTTCTTGGTCTTTTGTACACCTGGTGTGTAAGAAAACTTCTAAACATTGTTGGCATACATTTTCTTTTTCTTTTATTTTCAAAATTTCAAGTAACAGGCCTTTTCCCCATAGTAACTTTTTTCCCTTTTTGCATATCAAAATATCAGCACAGACCTTCTTCCTTTGTAGGTCTGTTCAGTAAACTAAAAGTTTTTCTTGTGTGTGGATAAAATTTAATAAAGCCTGGACAAGTGGCAGTGAAACCTCAAATTTAGAGAAACTTTTACAAAAAGCAAAATAAAAATCTCAAATATTTGAAAAAATTAAGTCAAAGATAAAGAAATTAAGAAAGTTTTTGTTTAGTTTTCTTTTCGTCTTTTATTTGTTTATTATTGTTTTTGTTTGTTTCGGGACTCAATTAAAGGCTGGCCATAAAATACTTTGTTGCAAAACCAAAATATGTGGGTAATTTACTTTTAGTTACATATTAATGTTAGAGAGGTTAATTTAATAATGTTAATATTATGATTTTAAACTTGAAGAGAAATTTAAACGATGCAATAATATTTTTCACTGACTAGTGTATTTCTTTTATCGACTCTTTTATGGGTTAGTCTACGGACTACTCTATTGACTAGCTTATCGACCAGTCTGTGGATAGTCTTTGGACAAATCCATTAACTAACCTAGTCTATGCACTAATATATTAACTATTATGTTAACTAGTAATAATTATTTCTAGTTCAATTCTAGTTCAATTCTAGTTCAGTTCTAGTTCAGTTCTAGTTCAGTTCTAGTTCAGTTTCAGTTCTAGTTCAGTTCTAGTTCAGTTCTAGTTCAGTTCTAGTTCAGTTCTAGTTCAGTTCTAGTTCAGTTCTAGTTCAGTTCTAGTTCAGTTCTAGTTCAGTTCTAGTTCAGTTCTAGTTCAGTTCTAGTTCAGTTCTAGTTCAGTTCTAGTTCAGTTCTAGTTCAGTTCTAGTTCAGTTCTAGTTCAGTTCTAGTTCAGTTCTAGTTCAGTTCTAGTTCAGTTCTAGTTCAGTTCTAGTTCAGTTCTAGTTCAGTTCTAGTACAGTTCTAGTTCAGTTCTAGTTCAGTTCTAGTTCAGTTCTAGTTCAGTTCTAGTTCAGTTCTAGTTCAGTTCTAGTTCAGTTCTAGTTCAGTTCTAGTTCAGTTCTAGTTCAGTTCTAGTTCAGTTCTAGTTCAGTTCTAGTTCAGTTCTAGTTCAGTTCTAGTTCAGTTCTAGTTCAGTTCTAGTTCAGTTCTAGTTCAGTTCTAGTTCAGTTCTAGTTCAGTTCTAGTTCAGTTCTAGTTCAGTTCTAGTTCAGTCTAGTTCAGTTCTAGTTCAGTTCTAGTTCAGTTCTAGTTCAGTTCTAATTCAGTTCTAGTTCAGTTCTAATTCAAAACAAAAAACTAATTAAAACTCCTTTTTTAAAATTTATAAAACAAGAGTGTTAAGTAATTGATATAAATTTTATTTAAGGAATTATGTGCTCAAGTCTGTTCTCAACATAAAATGACGTAATATTACGTAGGTATATATCAATTGCTACAACAAATTTTTTACATTTTATAGCAAATAACATATAGTGTAAATGGAAGCTTTCTGAACTAAACATATTTAAATCCAAGATCAGTTACGCAGATTTATTTGCTTTCAAAATAGATTAAAGTCAAGTACATTTTATGGTAATACACCTTATGCTTTCTCTGACAAACTCAAAGATATTTTTTCCAGAATATTTTTTTTTGCACAATTCCTAGATAAAATCAAATAAAAGTAGTTTTAGATAAACATCAGAAAAACATACACAGAGCAGGCAATTTCATATTCCATCAAAAGCAATCCCTTAAGAGAAATTTGATGTGTATCAAGGACATCAACCAGCACCACCTACATTTCGCAACTAAATAAATCCTTGTTTGCTTTGCCTCACACACTCACATATAAAACACATATTCGTAAAATACATATTGCAACAAAACACCATAGCAAACTTAGAAGTAGCAAGGAAGCAACTAGATAACAGAAAGAAAAAAGTTTATTAAAAATGTATAAGACTGCAAAAAGTTTATGGAAACAAAATAAGAAACGACAAAACAAGCCATTGCAATACAGAAGAAAAGAAAGAAATAAAACCTTGTATATGTTGACTAACTATTTCTATGTTGTTGTTGCTGTTTTTGTTGTCTTTGGCTGCTTTTAGCATGTTGCAACATTAGTAATATTCTGTAAGTGAAAATCTCCTGAGGTACTACCTAGCGAGAGAGCAAATAGCAAAACATTAACAAACTGAAGGAAAAACTACAAGAAATATGCTTATTAATGCTAATAACAATAATAATAATGCAGTTTATTATTTATGCCAAAGAAATAAATACTTACATACTTAAACTAAAACAACACACACACACTCATCCATATATTTACGGATACGCCTATACCTTTACCTGGTTTCTGGTTTATGGCCTAGAAAAGCTGTAACATTTTTCAGCCGAGGTTGCTAACACCAGAATGAAAAAAATCCAACTTAAAGTAGCAACAAACCCAGAAAAATTGTAGCAGTAATATAAAGAAAATTTATCTTAAATCAGTTAAGCTTCTAAGTAGTTGTTGTAGTAAGAGTGTCGTGTTCTGTAGTTGTTACAGTTGTAGTTGCATT